>NW_026713618.1:0-26677 GCF_029784015.1 Lycium ferocissimum | reverse complement strand
TTCCCAAAAGGCCCGCCCTAAAGGCCGAGGATGTTATACATTATGGAACATCCTATAAAGCTGCTTTCGAGCGATTCGCTTTTTTGTTCACGAAAGTTACGGACGTTTTTAGAACAAAATTCTTTATACCATGTTTGAAATCTAAACATACATAGGACTTAAGGACCATATGAAGAATGTTACATCATGAAGCAAATGGGAATCATATGCATACTCGGAACATAGGAGCGGAGTTACCCCAAGCACAAGTCATGTCATACCTTAATTGCCTCTGACATGCCAAAGAAGGAAAGAGGAAGCCTTACATACCTCGCTTGCTTTCTTAGCTAATCCAAACTTAGGCCTCGGCTCCCCGAAGTCTACACAACGCCAATAAGTATCAATCATTAGCTATAAACGTTTAGGTATTCAATTCCAAACTATTTCTCAATTCTACAGAAAATTGGGCAGCACCCTCCCTGTAAATACAACAACCCCCGAGATTTCCACTCGGCCAATTCTTCAACAACAATACCAACAACCATTTTAATAACATTAACAATCAATTCAAACGCATTATATCGCTAATAATTCTTCTCCACATATTTCGACAACATGCCAATTATATTCAATTCAAGTTCATATATTCAAAAACCATATTCAAAAACCATCCAAACAACATTCAAGAATACTTTAAGCAACTCGCACGATAATTCCAACTCTCCAACAAAAGCATTACTCTACCCGCAACTTCTCCAACCCAACAACACCACATGAACACGTTCCCTTCCCTTCAAATTCATAAACTACACCACCAAACCACACTTTAACAACATTATTCTTACAACTTCAAGAAACTATAATAAGATCACATTGAGCTTCAAATCAGCCCACACGGTTTCTAACTTCAACTTGGATTATTAACCTTCATTTTACGTCATAGAATTCATAACGACGACAACCAAAATACTAAATGACATTAGTTCATTTCTTGCATACCAAACAGCCCCTATTCAGCCACTCCTCAACATACATCATCCATGAGTTTCATTCATTTTCTACACATTACAACAACACACAAACATATTGAATACAATTAATTAAGCACTCCCTCTACACAACACATATCACACGGCCACACATTAGATTCCAAAGTCCATAATTTTCATCCCATTTCTACACACTACAACAACATACAAACATGCTAACTACCATTAATTCATTACTCCAACACAACAACACACACATGGTCCAACACCCATCCACACGGTTCAAACCCAACATCCATATTTTCATGATTTTTGATCATTTCCACATATTATAACCTCCATAAACCATTTATAACATATAAAAGAGGAGATTGAGGCATACCTTCTTCACTTGGTTCTTCAACTTAGCTAGGGCTTGCTTTTGAACAAATCCTTGTTCTAACTACTCCAACGACTCCACCACGTTGTTATGCACCTTCTAAGGAGTGGAATTACTAGAGAAAATTATTTTTTTTGACCAATCTTTCTTTAGTTGGCTCGGCTAGGGAGGGGGCCGAAAGGCTCCTCTTGAGTTTTCTCTAAGTTTCTTGAAATTTCTTGTTATACTCCACATTTCCAGAGCCTGAGCGTGACACATGCTTCCTCAAATATTGACAATCACGTTGTTACTACATAATTTAAACTCACGTTGACGGTATTATATTTCGTATTTTTTTGTGCGTCGGATTATTCGCAAGCGAGGTGGGGCCCACACATTGAGATTTTTTTGGGACATGTGATAATTTATACGAATCACATATGCGAAGTTAAACATAACTCAAGAAGGACCCTTGAGCCAAATCAAAGTGGAAGTCCTCCAAACAAATATTTTTATGTAACGTTTTCGGGTGATCGACTTCGAGGGGCAGAAACGGTGATATAACTTTAGAATTTGGAAACATACCAAATACAGAGGTTGTAGATAATTGAATTAGCTTTCCAACCATAGGTCGTGGGTCCACAGTGATGTCGGTACAATGAGATATGGATGTTTTAAGGGAAAGGTCGGTGGGCTAAAGCCCAAACCGGCCCAACCGGTTAGGCCCATGACCCATGTTTATTTAAGTGATAAATCAGCCTTTTCTCCTCATTTTTCAGAACAAAACACCCAGAAAATTCTGGAGAAAAAGAGAGAAGAGAGCTTAGAGAGAAAAGATCAATTTTGACCAAAATCTGAGCCCCGAATCCCCAAGCCCGTGAAGAGAAAAGTGTTCTACGTTGCGTTGCCTCCAATTTGAGCTAAAAATTGACCAAAAAGAAGGGGTGGACGTGGTGGCTGCACACTTGAGGTAATATTAAGGTTCCTTTTCATTGCTAATAAGTTTATTTAGAGTTCTACCGAACTAGAACGGAGAAAATAGTGTGATAAATTCATTTGTTGGCGTTGTGAATCATGGAATGAGATTTGAAGAGAATTTTGAATGAAAATGAATGTATTCAACTTTTAGAATGTGGAGGATGTTTCTATTGATGTTGTTAGTATTAATTTCGACTTCGTTACGGAAAAAAAAAAATTATGAAATAGTTATATCGCGAATTGGTTGGTTGGAAAATTTGGAAAATAATGTGTGGGCTATTCTATGGAATATTTTGAGCTGAAATATTATGTTTGTTGGTATTGTTGATAATGATTTGGCCGAGTTAAATTCTCGGGATGTCCAATTTATAGGGGAGGGAGCTTGTCAGAAATTTCGTAGAAAAAGTAATGGCTTGGAATTGGGTTCTTCGATGTTTATGGCTAATGTTCGATGCTGCGGATGTTATTGTAGATCGTGAGAAGTCGAGGCTTGAGTCGGATTAGCTTAGGAAGCGATCGAGGTATGTAAGGCTTACTTTTTTCCTTTGGCATGTCTTAGACGTACTAAGGTATGACATGACTTGTGCTTTGGGGTAATTCCGCTCGTTACGTTCCGAGTATGTTTATGATCCTAATTGCTCATAATGTGACACACTTCATATAGTCCTTAAGTCTTATGTATGTTTGGGGTTTCAAATAGTGAATAAATGATTTTGTTCCTTAAAAGATTTTAAGTCTAAAAACGTCCCTAACTTTTGCAAACAAAACCGGATTACCTCGATATGCTTGAAATGATCCTCTAACGTACAATGACTTACGTTTACATAGGCGGACTCGGAATGATTTGATATACGACTAGGGCCTCTATTATACTTTGATATACTTATGATATAAGATGTGTTTCCGAGTACCGTCCGAAAGCTATTTGATATGACTATTGTCCGGATTTTTAAATGATGATTCATGTTGACTACTTCATTGAGTCTTTGAAAATGTTTTATGTGCATATAGTTTCTCACTACTCGCTTCGTGCCACCTACGATATGTCGTTCCTTGCGTCCCGGCCGGGCATGTATTCGAGCACCTCATTGCATTGTTCACCGCGTCCCTCACCGGAGGTCGGGGGCACGTTATATTTACCGCGTCCCTTGCTAGCGGGGCGGGCATATTATATGATATGATGATATGGGAGAGGTGGCCGGGGATGGCATATGATGATGCCTTTACCGCGTCCCTCACTCGAGGGGGGGCACGTTACATGCACATGCATATGTTATGATTTTGATTTACCGCGTCCCTCATTAGAGGGCGGGGCACGTTACATGAGCCGGTTTATATATATGTGTGTTATGATTTTACTCACCGCGTCCCTCCTCGAGGGCCGGGAACGTTATATGTTCATATGATGATTTTATGACATTGATATGCGTAATACATGTTTGCAAAGGCAAGTTTTATGATTTTCTCGTTCTTACTTCGGTATGATCCCGCTACTACGTGTCATGCTTTTACATACTCGCACATATTCCGTACCGACCCCTTTCTTCGGGGTGCGCATTTCATGCCGCGCGGTACACCCGTATGCATGAGTCGAAGACTTTAGTAGGAGACATTCCCGGCCCGATCGGCGAGCTCCGGCCTCCGAGCGCTACCGAGTCGAGCATTATGTTATGACGGTTTGTATATGTTAGAGACTTTGCGTAGGGCGTGTTGTGGGTATAAGACGTCGGTTATGTAAGCGGCTATGTCAGCCGACGATTTGTTACGCATTGTATTATAAGTCCTATATTGTTTTATATGTTCCAGATTTTCATTGATTCGAGAAAGGAAAAATGTACACTATTCTCCGCAAAATTTTCATTATGTATTTGTGTCATAATCTGAGGGCCAGGATTATAAGAACTATGTGAGTCGAGCGGGTTCGCTCGGCCCTAAATAAGGGTCGGGTGCCCATCACGCCTAACGGAAATTAGGGTGTGACAAATTGGTATCGGTGGAAATCCAGGGGTTGTACGCAAAGTCGTGTCCGGAGAGTCCTGTTTTATGGTGTGAAGCGCGCCACATTTATGAACGGGAGGCTACGGGCATCTAGGATGGTTACGCTTCTTTGACATCTTAGATCGTGCCGTAGAGCCTTATAGGGAAATGAGATCCCCGACATTGACCTTTGATTTCGGCAGAGAGGCGATTAACGATATTGGAAGCTACGAAGTACGCGATGTAAGCAAAGGTATGCAAGGCTTATGTAAGATATTAAAGTACGATGGAAGTACAAGTTCGTATCAAAGAAAAAGTAAATAAGAAAGTGTAATAGGTGCGGTTTGAGCCGGGCCTACAAGGTATGCTTATTATTTTTGTCTTTTAGTCAATGATGTCGGGAGCCCCGTGAATCCGTGATATGCTACGATATGCGTATATATATGTTGGTCCCGTGAGGCATTGTTGGTATTTCGTCCATACGGATTCCGAGATAGTAACAAACTTCTGAGAGGAGACTCGCCGAAATTTCCCCAAAAATAAAGTGAAAATGAGAGCGGGGGTAAACTTGGCCCGAGGATTTATAAATAACGGCGGTCGGGCGTGTTCATCGCCATCGAGAATTTGGAAGCCCAAAACGAAAGGTAATCAAATCCACGGGTGAAAGGTGAATACCGAGGATCCAAGGAGGGGTAAAATAGTAATTATGCTATAAGAGCGCTTCGAAGTCCGTCAAGACTTCGACTTACTCCGCATCACGTGACGGAGGTCATGTGGTGAAATGGACGCGATTATACCAGCGTTAAAGCGTCGTATTTCATCGGAGTTCCAAAGTTAAGCGTGCTTTGAAGCGAGAGAAATCTCGATGGGTGACCCACTCGGGAAGTTTTCTGAAAGTGCCCGCAAATTGATGCAAGAAGAAAATGAGGAGTTAGAATGACTTAAAGACAAATTAAGAGTCTGAGGAAAAGGTCGCGCAGAACGGGGCGAATTAGACCGATAAAGAGGAAGAAAGTGCATCCCGAACTAGGTGAGTCGGAATAGTGTATGGAGATATCTTGTAAGCAAGATAGTAGGGACTATATGTGTACATAGATGCGCACGGATATCCCGTACGTGGTTAGATCGGCGGATATATGTATCCCGATAATCAAGGTGGCGGTATATAGAAGGCACTAATCGGACAAGGTAACAAAGTTCAAGTGAGGAGAAAAATATGAATGGCATGAATGTTATAAGGCAAGTTGATGTTTGTTTTCGCTACAAGTGAAGCTTAGGAAAGTGCTAATACAACGATATTTGAAAAAGAAAGAAAGTGAGAAATGAACGGCAAGGAATTAAAATGTTGGGATAAAAGTACCGCTTAAATGGGATTGGAAATACGGGTTTAGGGCAAGGTAAAATTAGGCGATAGTATAAGTACACCCCTAAAGGGGGGAAGCGAGGAGAGAGATACAAGTGCAAGACGAAGACAATTGACGCTACAAGGTCCCGGATACGAATGCTTGGGGCCGCGGGGTAAAGTTCCTTGCCGAGATAAGCTAGGAAGATCGAAAAGCACAACATAAAGGGATAGAAACGTGATAACAATCAAGATGGCGGTGAGAAGTAATTGTAGATATCCGGAATAGCATGATATTAGGAAAAGGAGACCTAAAGAGGAAATACGATAAAGGGAAGTAACAAGTAGCTTACGGAAACATTGTGAAGGGTAGAATGGTCAAACGGGAACAGGAGGTTAAGATATAGGCAATAAAGTGGTTGCTAGTAGTAGAAAATTTCCGGAGAGGAAAGTAAGAAAAGCAGGGAACAGAGTATGGCTAGGTAGACTTCTACAAAAATGCGAGCACGGAGTAAGACGTGGAATAGTACGGACCAAGAGAAGAACGATCGTGACTAAGATTAAGTATGTAGATAGTGCAAAGAGCGTATGTTACCTATGAATATTTATACCCCGGAGATGAGACCAAATAAATGCTTAACGAGAAGAGTTTAAGGTCGGTAAAAACGATACGGTGATGATACTTAAGGTGCATTAAGAAAAGATGTTAGGATGGTTTGAGATAAATTACCGAATTGGAACTAGTTCAGCGACAGACATGCTTATGGTTGAAAAAAAAAATGTATTTCGACGCCGGTAGTAGGAGAAAAGAGGCAAAGATAAAGTGAAACACAAGGATTATGAAGCTACGTTGAGGCGGTTCATAGAACAATTTGACCTCCTTCGTACATTCGGTTAAGGATTGCAACATTAGGATCTATTGAATTACGTTACTGCAAGATGAGTATGTTAAGATTTCGCACATAAAGTACTGTAACTATAAATTATAGGAAATGGCATGAATATGATGTAGTTTGGAAATGGAATTGAGGAAAGAGGTACATGAATTCAAGATCGGAGATGAGGTAATGGATTTATGAGTGTTATAAGTAAGACTTTAAAAGGGGGAAGGCACGTAAGGTAAGACTCATAAGGAGAAAGCGAGTGAATAGGATGCAAAGATTCAAAACGCACCCGTGACATGAAAAACGGATGTAATTTGAAGTGAGAATTTTTGTGGAAGCGAATTTAATAAGCTATAAGGGT
The DNA here is from genome assembly GCF_029784015.1 of Lycium ferocissimum. Taxonomy (NCBI): domain Eukaryota; kingdom Viridiplantae; phylum Streptophyta; class Magnoliopsida; order Solanales; family Solanaceae; genus Lycium; species Lycium ferocissimum. The sequence continues at coordinate 19,809 of NW_026713618.1, read as the reverse complement.
CTTACGCTCGAAAGGAATAAAGTGATTGCATTATCTTTCAAGATTGGACTGAAAATAATTTATAAAGAAGAAAAGGAATTGAACGTTGTTCGGGTGAAGGGACAAACATTAACAAGATATTGGAATAACTACGATGCTTACTATGGAATGACCACCAAGAAAGGGAGACTACAAAATAGCAAGAGCGAACAACTAAATGACCAGGAAAAGATGATGAATAATGCATCAATTACGATAGTATTAGAAGAAGGATGATCCGATAATGGATATACTCGAGAATGGGATTATGGACGGTACGAGCTTTAGTTTAAACATTCGAGGACGAATGTTCCAAAGGGGGAAGGATGTTATACTCACATTTCCCGAGCGTGACACATGCTTCCTCAAACATTGACAATCACGTTGTTACTACATAATTTAAACTCACGTTGACAACATTATATTTCGTATTTTTGTGCGCCGGATTATTCGCAAGCCGAGGTGGGGCCCACACATTGAGATTTTTTTGGGACATGTGACAATTTATACGAATCACATATGCGAAGTTAAACATAACTCAAGAAGGACCCTTGAGCCAAATCAAAGTGGAAGTCCTCCAAACAAATATTTTTAAGTAACGTTTCGGGTGATCCGACTTCGAGGGGCGTAAACGGTATTATAACTTTAGAATTTGGAAACATACCAAATACAGAAGTTGTAGATAATTGAATTAGCTTTCCAACCATAGGTCGTGGGTCCACAGGTGATGTCGGGACAATGAGATATGGACGTTTTAAGGCGGAAAGGTCAGTGGGCTAAATGCCCAAACCGGGCCCAACCGGGTTAGGCCCATGACCCATGTTTATTTAAGTGATAAATCAGCCTTTTCTCCTCATTTTTCAGAACAAAACACCCAGAAAATTCTGGAGAAAAAGAGAGAAGAGAGCTTTAGAGAGAAAAGATCAATTTTGACCAAAATCGAGCCCCGAATCCCGAAGCCCGTGAAGAGAAAAGTGTTCTACGTTGCGTTGCCTCCAATTTGAGCTAAAAATCGACCAAAAAGAAGAGGGTGGACGTGGTGGCTGCACACTTGAGGTAATATTAAGGTTCCTTTTCATTGCTAATAAGTTTATTTAGAGTTCTACCGAACTAGAACGGAGAAAATAGTGTGATAAATTCATTTGTTGGCGTTGTGAATCATGGAATGATATTTGAAGAGAATTTTGAATGAAAATGAATGTATTCAACTTGTAGAATGTGGAGGATGTTTCTATTGATGTTGTTAGTATTAATTTCGACTTCGTTACGGAAAAAAAAAATTATGAAATAGTTATATCGCGAATTGGTTGGTTGGAAAATTTGGAAAATAATGTGTGGGCTATTCTATGGAATATTTTGGAGCTGGAAATATTATGTTTGTTGGTATTGTTGATAATGATTTGGCCGAGTTAAATTCTCGGGATGTCCAATTTATAGGAGGTTTGTCGGGAAATTTCTGTAGAAAAAGTAATGGCTTGGAATTGGGTTCTTCGGTGTTTATGGCTAATGTTCGATGCCTACTGATGTTATTATAGATCGTGAGAAGTCGAGGCTTGAGTTGGATTAGCTTAGGAAGCGATCGAGGTATGTAAGGCTTACTTTTTCCTTTTGGCATGTCTTAGACGTACTAAGGTATGACATGACTTGTGCTTTGGGGGTAATTCCGCTGTTACGTTCCGAGTATGTGTATGATCCTTAATTGCTCATAATGTGACACACTTCATATAGTCCTTAAGTCTTATGTATGTTTGGGTTTCAAATAGTGAATAAATGATTTTGTTCCTAAAAGATTTTAAGTCTAAAAACGTCCCTAACTTTTGCAAACAAAACCGGATTACCTCGATATGCTTGAAATGATCCTCTAACGTACAATGACTTACGTTTACATAGGCGGACTCGGAATGATTTGATATACTACTAGGGCCTCTATTATACTTTGGTATACTTATGATATAAGATGTGTTTTCGAGTACCGTCCGAAAGCTATTTGATATGACTATTGTCCGGATTTTTAAATGATGATTCATGTTGACTACTTCATTGAGTCTTTGAAAATGTTTTATGTGCATATAGTTTCTCACTACTCTCGCTCGTGCCACCTCAATATGTCGTTCACATGCGTCCGCCGGGCATGTATTCGAGCACCTCATTGCATTGTTCACCGCGTCCCTCACCGCAGGGCCGGGCACGTTATATTTACGCGTCCCTTGCTAGCGGGGCCGGGGCATGTTATATGATATGATGATATGGGAGAGGTGGCCGGATGGCATATGATGATTCCTTTACCGCGTCCCTCACTCGAGGGGCCGGGCACGTTACATGCACATGCATATGTTATGATTTTGATTTACCGCGTCCCTCATTAGAGGGCCGGGGCACGTTACATGAACAGTTTATATATGTGTGTTATGATTTTACTCACCGCGTCCCTCCTCAGAGGGCCGGGGCACGTTATATGTTCATATGATGATTTTATGACATTGATATGCGTAATACATGTTTGCAAAGGCAAGTTTTATGATTTTCTGTACTCACACACTTCGCATGATCCCGCTACTACGTGTCATGCTTTACATACTCGCACATATTCCGTACCGACCCCCTTTCTTCGGGGCTGCGTTTCATGCCGCGCGGTACACCTGCATTTAGTCGAAGACTTTAGTAGGAGACATTCCAAAAGATCGGCGAGCTCCGTTCCTCCGAGCGCTACCGAGTCAGAGCATTATGTTATGACAGTTTGTATATGTTAGAGACTTTGCAGACAGTGTTGTGGGTATAAGACGTCGGTTATGTAAGCGGCTATGTCAGCCGACGATTTGTTACGCATTGTATTATAAGTCCTATATTGTTTTATATGTTCCAGATTTTCATTGATTCGAGAAAGGAAAAATGTACACTATTCTCCGCAAAATTTTCATTATGTATTTGTGTCATAATCGAGGGCCAGATTATAAGAACTATGTGAGTCGGCGGGTTCGCTCGGCCCTAAATAAGGGTCGGGTGCCCATCACGCCCTAACGGAAATTAGGGTGTGACATTTCTTGAGTTTGGAAGATGATGAATATGGTCCTTTGTCATCTTAATATACACACATAATAAGCATCCATGTGGCCATGGCCCACACCGTAGGTGGCCGGCCACATGACCAATTTTATTTTTCATGAAATGCCAACTTTTTAAAATTAATTTTTGGCCCCAAATTTTTCATGACATCTCCATAATCCACTTTTAACCCCAAATTCCATAATATCTCATGCCAATAAAATCATAACAATTCATGCTTTGAAATAAATCGTGGTTAAAATCTCAACTTCGTGTCCCGAACTAGTCTTGCCCCTAACTTTCCACAATTAACTCGAAATGTCCCGACGTACAAAAATGAGGGATATAACAATTAATAGGTCCAAAATTGATTCAGCAAGTGGTGGAAAAGATCAAGCTTATCAAAGACTGATTGTTGACAGCCCAGAGTCGCCAAAAGTCTTATGCGGACAATCGCCGACGGAACCTAAAATTCCAAGTTAATGATTAGGTATTCCTAAAAGTGTCACCGATGAAAGGTGTAATGAGATTCAGCAAGAAGGGAAAGCTTAGTCCTCGATATATTGTTCCTTATAAGATTGTGCGCAAAGTGAGCCAAGTAGCTTATGAGAGAGATTTACCTCCAGAACTTGAGTCAGTTCATCCAGTTTTCCATATGTCGATTCTCCACAAGTGTCTTGGAGATCCTTCCAGAATCATGCCCATAGATGATGTTCAAATTACTTAGAAATTGGCTTATGAAGAAGTACCTATTGCCATACTAGATAGGAAAGTACGGAAACTTCGAACTAGGGACGTAGCTTCAGTTAAGGTTCTGTGGAGAAACAATAATAAAGAGGAGATGACTTGGGAAGTAGAAGAAGACATGAAGTCTAGATATCCACACTTATTTCCACCCCCAGAAGAGGCACAAGATGAAACGCCGCAGTTCCCAGGTATGTAATGCTTTCTCTTAATGCTTTTTGTCGTGTGTGGCCATGTTTTCTTGCTATTGTTGTTGTAGCCCTGTGAGGCGATATTATTTTGGGTTGCTGTGACAGGATGGTAGTGCCATATTACAGGGGAAACTCTGGCGAAATTATTGTAGAATTTTCGAAAACTTAACATTTGAGGACGAATGTTCTTAAGGGGGGGAGAGTGTTACTGTTATATCCCGTATTTTGTATATTGGGACAATCCGAGATAACCACGATAAGTTAGGGACAAGACTATTCCGGGATACGAAGTTGAGATTTTTGACACCCGATTTTATTTTAAGGCATAAGTTGCTTATGATTTCATGGGCATGGAATATTAAGGAAATTTTGGGGTGAAAAGTGAATTATGAAAAGTTATTAAATTTTCATGAAATGGCCAAGTTTGGCCGTGTGGCATGGTGTGGGACCCACCCTTGGTTGGCCAAATTTGACTAGTCCAAGCTATGAAGGGTGCATGTGATTACTCCACAATTGTAAGGGCTAGAAGTGAAGAAAATAATTCTTGGGGGGCTAAGGTGGTAATCCAGAGTGTGTGGGCCATAGGGCCACATGTGTTAATTCATATGGAAATAAAAGATGACAAGTTAAGTCATTTTCATCATTTTTCATACTCTAGAAAATTGAAGAACTATGGAGAAAAGGATGAAGGCCATATTCGGCCAAGGGAGAAAAATGGAGGTCCAAAATAGCCATCAAAAAAAATTAATTCTTCTAGGTTTTCAACTCATTGGAAGGTCCTAAACAACATGGAGTAATTGTTAGAGCAAGAAAACCATTCATCTTTACAATTCTCAACTCAAGCTATGTTGAAGAACTAAGTGAAGAAGGTAAGTTTTAATCCTCTTTTCATGTGTTATGGAGGGTTTGTGCATGTTGTAGTAAGTGGAAATGGATGAAATTCATGAAAATATGGATATTGGTATGTGGTCGCGTGTATATGTGGTGTCTTGATAGGATGAGATGAACTAATTTTGTTTAATGTTTTGGTTGTTGTTGCATGGATTCCATAATGAAAATGATGGTTTAGTAATTCAAATTGAAGTTGTAATCGTTTGTAGGTTGTTGGAGAAGGTAATGCGATTTTATTATAGTTTCTTGTATCATTGAGGTTAATGTTGTTAACGTGGGAATGTTGGTGTAATTTATGAATTTGGAAGAAAGAAATGTGGATGTTGTTGTTCTCGGGTTGGAATGGTTTTCGGGTGAAGTGGTGTTTTGTTTGGGTTGTTTGAAATATGTGTGAATTGTTTAAAATGTTCTTCAATATTGTTTGTATGGATTCGGACTAGTATTTGAATGTATAAGCGGATATTGGTTTGAAAATGGTGGTTGAATGGAATATAATGGAATGTTGTTGAATTATGTAGAAAAGACTACTAACGTTAGAATGCGCTTTGATTTGAGTATTGATGTTGTTAGTGTGGTTGTTGGCATTGTTGTTGATGAATTTGGCCGAGTTGAATTTCGTGGTTGTTGTATTTATAGGGGAAATGCTGCCCAAATTTCAGTAGAATTTGGTGTTCGCTTGAAATCGGGTTCCTAAATGGTTTTAGCTAATGTTTGGTATTTAATGACATATTGTAGATCTTGGAAGTCCGCGACGTAGTTTGGATTAGTTTCGAGAGCAGACCAGGCGCGGCAACCCTTCTTTCTTTTGGCATGCCTTAGTTGTAATTAGGCTATGATACGAGTCTCGTGGTAACTCCATTCTTAAGATCCGAGCACGTATACGATTCTTATTCACTTTGATGCTCATTCTTAATATGGTCCAATTATGGCTTTTAAGTCTTTTGTACGCTGATTTCAAAAGTTGCATAATGAATGTTGTTTTGAAAGGATTCCATAACTACGAACGATACATCTTTCATGGACGAGCTCGATCGCTTCGAAACGTTCGTAGGAGATTCGATATGAATAAGGTCTCCAACTTTCATAGATGGACTCGGATTGGTCCGATACTGTCCTGTGGGCCCCGAGACTTTCCTTTTGTGTAATGCGAAATCAAAAAGATTTAGTGTGATTATCGAAACCCTGACGGATTACTTACTTCTCTATCAAGTTTGTAATGACGATTATGCCCCTAATTTCCTTAAGTTATTTCATACGGTTTGATACATATTTATGAGCCCTAAAGTTCCATTTTATATGTTCTCAACGACTCTAAGAAACTTGGTTTGACTATCGCCTTTGGTTTTTAAATGACGGTTCATCATTACATTGAGTCTCGAAAAATATTTTTAAATTGTATATGGTTACTCATGACTCGCAGACATTCTGTATTTACATCCTTCACCGAGTCCCGGCCGGTTATGTATCGTGCGCACTATGTTATTTTGGTGTGATGTCGTGTTACGGTTCACCGAGCTCCGCGCTAGAGGGCCGGGTTCCGTTTATGGTGTTATGTGTTATGGCGTTATGGTGTGCTATGATGTGTTACGGGGATATTTATACTAGACATGAAACCTTCACATTAATTATGGCGCCAACGACGGGCGGGCGACCATATTCTAAGAGCCCCATGCATGATTATGTTTTTTTTTTTGAGTAAGCATTTTGATATTCTGGATATTGCATTTACTTTCTATACTTCGGGTTTTGATTATGATCGTGTTTACTATATTTCATGCTTTGCATACTCAGTACATATTCCGTACTGACTTATTTAGGGCCGCGTTTCATACCGACAAGTAGTGGCTGCATACTGTTTGGATGATCCACAAGATACGATCCCTGCATACATAGCACTCAGCTTGTTCCGAGGCCTAGGTATTCGTTATTGTACATATGCATATGTTTATTCAAAACGGCGGGGCCCCCGTCCCGTCATATGATTTTGTTATGATTCATAAGGTTTGTAGACATTTAACAAAGTCACCTGGGTACATGTCATTTGTGTTTGGACGCCCCCCCCCCCCCCCCCCCCCCCCGTATTCCGATAGCCTTGCTGGCTTATGTGTGATATCATTTGTCAAGGATTTGACTACATTATGCATGTATGTGTTTGTGACAATGTTGGGGTTACGTAAATAATCAAATATATAAGAGCATAAATGTCGCGCCTATGGTCCGATGTCCGACCATATGTATAATTTGTTTGTACGCCGATTAAAAGTTGTGTGCATCCGGCGCCCCGATAGGCACTAGTTGTCACACCCCGATCTCACTAGGGTGTGATGGGCACCCGACCCCGTAACCGGAGCCGAGCGAACCTTCCGACTCTTACTACGTACCGAGTTTTTTTTTTTTTTTTTGAACCTTTAAAGCGAACATACTTAATAAGATTATTCATACATAATAAGACCTTTCATTGCTTTTAAATCAAATAAAATATATAGCTGTACACAACTCATATCATAATACAACCGGCTCCCCAAACCCACGACTGTCGCAAAAGTCTCTAACTTCGAATGAAACATCATGGCATAGTATGTTGACTCGGCGACACTCCAGAACAAAGGGAGTTTGCCAACTTCACTGGAACATCTTCTATCCGTCTGGGTGTACCTGTGCGGCATGAAACGCATCCCCCGAAGAAGAGGGTCGCAGCATTGTACCGAGTATGTAAGGCATGAACAAAAGAACATAAAAAGAGATGTAGAGCATGTCACGGAAAGAGAGTATCTTGTACATATGAGACATATCATGTGTAAAGTCAGTAACCCGTGAGTATGAGCGCTCTTAGCGCGGAATCATGCATGCTTAATGCCGCGGAACGTGCGCCCGATCCATATACTATGCTGCGGAACGCGTGCTTTAATCCATATACATTGCTGCGGAACGTGCAGCCCGATCCATACACATTGCTGCGGAACGTGCAGCCCGATCCATTTGTATATACATGTACGTATTTTTTTTTTGAAAACATCTCATTTTCATATATAAAGAAATAGAACATACCATATTGCCGAGGCGTCGGCTCCGATCCATTTAACCACTTATCCCGCGTCCGGGCATCCCGCGTCCGGGACGATATCATATCATTCTCCAACCGATCGTGTGGTCGCGCGCCTATAGCGCCTGCCCTTTTTCCCATCTTCCCCATATACATTACATATACATATACGTATACTTATACATATATCATGTCATAGCATGCAGTAGAGCCCGAACAAAAGCTATAACGCTATCGGAGTGACGTAAGGTCGGTAGCCTCCGATTTTATTATGGAATAACCATCGTCACTTTATCTCACTCGAAGAACTAATAATAAGGCGAGACTATCAATGGAGGATAACTTCATGAGAAATCATAGGACAGGATCATAAGGCATCATTTCGTTTACTTTAAAACCTTTGAAATTAGTCATTATTCAAAAATAGCTCAACAGTTCATATCGTCATATTCGCAGTAAGAACATATCCTTAGCACATTCATCATAGACGTCTTCTTATATCTGGCATCATCCTTGTCGTCATAAAATCATAGTCGTCGTTTTAGTCATGAAAACTATCAAAACGTAAAACTTAGATTTTGGAGAAAATGAATATTTTTGAAAACATCTATAAACTTTTAAGAAGAAATCATGTTTTGAAATCATAAATTCTATCTTTGAACATAAGGTCGCTATGGGAGCATTTATAATATTTCATTATGTGATTCATGCCGTAGAAAGAAAAGGGCTTAGCCTTAACATACCAAGGCCAGCTGCTTTTACTACCACGCTTATTCATCCAAGCTTGGTTCCGCTAGTCTACATTCAAGAAAGTGGATGCAACCATTAGATTCATTGACACATACTAGTCAAAATAACCTTGCAAGTTTCTTTGTTTATGGTCCGTCGAAAATTCTCGCAAAGATCTCCCCTATGAATATACCACCCCCGAGGATCCAACTCTAGCTTACTTTAATCAACAACAACAACAACAATAATCCGGGAATTCAACCCGCCAAACCATCAACAATACCAACAATTATCCTAACAATACTCCAATAACCCATTCAATTCAATTTAATTCAATTCAATATAATATTTCGTCGAATCAATCGACATACTACTTCACCCGAAACCTTCAAATTTAACAACAACCATACATTTCATTACCATCTATATTCATTAACTTCAACCTCATTCTTCATTCAACGTCACATAATCCATAACGACAACAACTAGAATGTCGAATTACATTAATTGACACTAACCTACCAAAACACCTATTTCGACCATAATCTCTCCTTACATGTCTTCATGCATTTTTACTCATTTATCTATATTCCAACAACAACAACAACATATTTTCCTCTTTCAAATTCAATCGCCTTAACCCAACTTTCAATCCTCCAAGCCATTTAATTTTATTTTACATTGTAGAATCTACCATAACAACAATTACCATTCTAAATAAAATCAATTTATCACACCTTTCCATTAACTACACTATTCGGCCAACATACACATATGCATATTTTTCATGAATTTTCCATCCATTTCTATACATTGCAACCACAACCCAACACACCACATGAAATCAAGTCAATCTTCCATGCAAAATAACACACACACACACGGCTCAATCACACATACACCATACTCACGGCCATCACTATACAACATTTATATTTCCATGATTTTCACCCATTTCCACACTACAATACTCACAACCATGCATAACACATGAAGTAAGATTGGATACATACCTTTTTCCTTCAACTTCTTCACTTAGCTAAGGTTATAAATTTGTGCAAATAAGTGATGCTCTTGTTCCAACAACCCTTCCACGTTGTAGAGGACCTCCAAATGAGCTAGAATATTAGGAGGGAATAATTTTTCCTCATCAAATTTCCATGGCTAGATTTTTCTAGCCATGGCCGAAACTTTGGCCCTCTTTCTCTTTTTTTTTTTCATCTTTCTTGTTCTTTCTTTCTCTCTTTCTTAAAATATGACCACCCCTCTTATATATACATATAAATATTGCATGCATGTGAGGGGCACATGACCCCTCTCTAGATTTTTCTTCTTTTTTCTTGACTTTTCTTTTCTTTTCTTGAATTTTCTCCAAATTCCCCAAAAGATGACTAATTCCTTTCTTTGTTTCTTTCCCCCTTTTTTTTTCGGCCACATGGCCCTTTTTCAAGACATTTCTTGATTACTCGTGAAATGACCATTTTGCCCCTCGACTTTCCTAAATATTATCATTTTGTCCCTAACCTTCCACATTATTTCCACGGCCCATTCTGCGAATTTCTCTCCTTGCCCTTAGCCTTTCTCAATATTTCCATAACACCAATGTTCATAATTAATATTCCTAGTAACTCGTACATTAAAATTACTTTAGGTCATAGTCTTATCGTTAACTTCTCACCATCGTCCCGTAATATCCGAACACACGAAATACGGGCTATAACACTAGTCACGGCCTACGGGGTTGGGTCGTGACAGTTACACCTCGGAATTTCGGGTTGTTGTACGATGAATAGACTAATGCAAGATAAGGTGTACATGAATGTCCCTATAAGTAAGTAGGGATACTAAATGATTCTAATTAAGATTTCAAAGACATTTGAGGCAAAAGAGGAAAGTTCGTCGAAGAAAGTGAAGTATGAGTTGTTTTCGAAAGGGTTTTGTAACAACCGAGCTAATGTTGATTAGTAACATCTTGAGGAGGATCTATAAGGTTCCCTAGATGGTTAATGAAGTATTATACAAGTACAAATAAGGTTCCATAAGGTTTGGAGGTTAAATGAAGCAACGGGAATAATTTTGGAAAAGTGTGAGTTATATGACCACTTATACGGTCTGTATAACTTATACGGTCCGTATAAGGGTCCGTATAACCTGTCTAGAGAAGGGTCACTCACTGGTGGCATTATACGGTCACTTATATGAATCGTATAAGTTATACGGACCGTATAAGTGTCTGTATAACCATGTCGGGCAGCTTTTAAATTTTTATAAAAGGAGGACCCCAAGTTCATATTTTTCATTTCTCTCATCCTCCACACTTCAAGAGAGCTCTAGAATATTCTCCATACCATGTCAACATGAACTCAAGAGAAATCAAAGATTAAACACCAAGAATCAAGAGAATCAAGTGTGTGGATGCTTACTAGGGTTTGTGAAGGTCAAGAATTCCTTTTGTGTTGAAGTTGAGATTTTCTCAAGTGAAGTATCTTCATCCAAAGATCATTCCTACATAATAAAAGGTGAGTTTTACATCTACTTCATGTTATTAAAAGTACTGAGTGGTTGAATGACTTAGATTAAGGAAGAAAGAAGAAAATGAGCTCAAAATATGGAAATAATGGTATTTTGAGTAGTAAGTTAATTTGAGTCATGATTCTTAGTATGAGATGAGCATAATCTTGTTATGAAGGAAAGCATTTAGCTGATAAAGTTAAAGAGACGTAAAGGTATGTAAGGCTAGTCCCCTTCTTTCAAAGGCATGACTTCTATGTTATGATTTCTTTTGTGTATTCCATGATCTTCTTACATCCTAAGAGTTGAAAGTTCATGACTCTTAAGAGCTTCTTATGCGATAAAGATGAGATGTGTTCCTTGATAATGATGATAATAATGATGCTATTTCCGAGATTCTGAAGCCTATGAGATGATGCTATTATGAGCTTGATAATTCTATCTTTATGATTTCATTGATGTTATTTCTTGTTGCTGTCTCACCTCATGATATTAGTTCCTTCAAGGTGAGACCTAGCGATGATGTTGATCCATAATGTAATCGGAGGTTACCGACCTTACGTCACTCCGATAGAGTTGTAGCTTTCACCTGGACGCGGGCTAATGATGTTACACTGTACCTATATGGTCGGCAGCTTATATATGTATGATATGATATTATTTTTATTATAAAAGTTAGCATGCATGCCTTCGCCTTAAGAGGCAGTCAGTTTGTTATATCCCGTATTTTTATATAATGAATTATTCGTAAGCTAATCGACGTAAGTCCAAGGACAAGATTATTTCGGGGTACGAAACAAGGACTTTTAATCCCCGATTTTAATTAGTGCACGATTTGCTTATAAATTTCGAATAGCATGGAAATATTAGTGGAGATTTGGGATTAATTAACCATGATTAGATTATTAAGTGGCGATTAGTGATTAATTAATATTAATCAAGTCATTAGTGCACTAAGTGGGCCCCACGAAAAGGTGGCTGAATCTAATTGGCTCATGGATGTGAATGGGACACATGGCAAGGGCTGGACACATGTCACCAAATTGGGCAGCATATATAAATGAATTAATGACTAAGGATTATTCATTATTCATCTTCAACATAATATGAAACTAGAGAGAGAAGCTCAAGCCATGGCAGCTCACGGCCATGGCTGTGCTCTTTAAGCTCATGATTTTGATGCCAAGAAAATCCAAATTCTAAGGTATTCCAATCAGTTGAAGGTGGTTAGCAACATGGATTTGATCATTGGGGCAGCAAGAACGTTTGTTGTTTTAATTCATCAATTTCGGCAAATTAAGGAGTCAAGTTATTAAGGTAAGATTTGATCATATTCTACACGTTTTAGTAGAGATAATAGTCAAAATACCCCCCAACGTTTGACCAAAATGCCAACTACACACCTAACCTTTGCGTTGGTCCTATTACCCCCCCCCCCCCCTGGACAAATTTTTTCAGTATTAAAATGCCCCTTTTTTGCTGATGTGGACAAGAGCGTGAGTACACTGCTCAGTGGCGCGTTATAGCCTTTAAAAAACAGCATCTGACGTGTTTTGGAGAGCCAAATGGACTGCCACGTAGATGCCACATAGATAAATTTAAATTCCCTCCATTTTTAGGCTACTTCATCTTCTTCTTCACCCAATTTAATACCCATCTCCATTCTTTTTGCCAAATAATACCCATTATAAATTTAGAGCTAGGATAGTGATTATTCTTATAATCACTTTGTTTTCCCAAATCAAATTCAAAAAAAAAAAATCAAGAAAAAAAAAATGAAAATCTGGAAAAAAAAAAAGTTGAAAATCTAATCTTGTTAAAGAAAATCTGATTGAAAGTTGCTTGTTTGGAGTTGCTACTTGTTGCTTGGTTGGAGTTGTTTAAGCACTAATTCTTTGAGTTGATTTGGGAGAAAATTAAACTCCATTGCTAGGAATTTAGAGAAAGCTATGAAGAACACCAACTGGGTTTCTTTAAATTCTTGATTGTTTGATCAAATTAATGGATGAACTTTGTTCTACTTGGTGTTAAGAAGCTTCCTTTCACATTTGGGTTTTTCCCAAATCAAATTCAAAAAAAAAAATCAAGAAAAAAAAAAATCGAAAATGCGGAAAAAAAAAAAAGGTTGAAAATCTAATCTTGTTAAAGAAAATCTAATTGAAAGTTGCTTGTTTGGAGTTGCTACTTGTTGCTTGGTTGGAGTTGTTTAAGCACTAATTCTTTGAGTTGATTTGGGGAGAAAATTAAACTCCATTGCTAGGAATTTGGAGAAAGCTATGAAGAACACCAAGTGGGTTTCTTTAAATTCTTGATTGTTTGATCAAATTAATGGATGAACTTTGTTCTATTTGGTGTTAGGAAGCTTCCTTTCACATTTGGGTTTTTTTGGATCAAATTTGAGGAAGTTGGTGTGATTTTTTTTTTTTTCAACTCCTAATGAAGATGATGATGATGATGATGATGATGTTGATGAAGATGAAGGAGAATGGGGTATGGGTTTTTGGATCCTCATACTGAAAATGGAGTGTGAAAAATTGAGATATTTTTTTTTTTTTTTTTTTTGAAGAAGAGTAGATGGATGGAGGGGGGAAATTAATAAAAAATGAGGAGAAATTAAAGATGTGGCACGTGGGCCAGGCGCGTGTGGACAAGCACCTGTTAATAATTGGGGGTTGTCATATTGGACTGCCACATCAGCAAAAAAGGGGCATTTTAATACTGAAAAAATTTGTCCAGGGGGTAATAGGACCAACGCAAAGGTTAGGTGTGTAGTTGGCATTTTGGTCAAACGTTGGGGGTATTTTGACTATTATCTCCGTTTTAGTAGGTATTTGGACTTGTTATAAATTGGTAGATATGAATTGAATACATGGAATTATGTATGTTGATGTTGAAGTGTTGTTGAGCCGTGTAAGGGGGCTGTTGTAGTTGGAATTGATGAATTAATTTTAAGTAGTATTTTGGTTGTTGTTATCATGAATTATGTGATGAGAGTGAAGGAATTAAATAGTTAAAGTTGCGGTTGAATTTGTTTTGTGGGCTGTTGTAGAACTTGTGGTGATATTAACATAGTTTTCTTGCATATGAATGAATGATGTTGTTGTCGTGTGTGGGCTGGTATAAATCACGAATTTGGATGAAAAGATTGTATAAGATAACATATAAGAAACGTATGTGGTTTGCTTGGTGTATTCGTAAGTGCTCGTAAGATTATCGGGCATCTCTTTATGTTGTGGTTAGGGGCTGTTTTGAGCAGGTTGTTATTCTTGTTGAATTGGAAGATTAAGCCTATTTAAGAGTATATATTGTGTTGTTGTATTGGTCGGGCTGTTATAAGGTCGTTTAGATGAAAATGTTACGATTATGGATCGTTAAGAATATGTAGTAGTCGTATGTGGATTGTTATTGAATGTGTGAATGCGGGCTGTTCGGGTGTTCTTGAGTCTTGTTTTGAATCGCCTCGACATAGTACTTGAATGTGTGGTTATTGATGTTGGCTTAGTTGTTATGTAGTTGGGTTGAACGTAAGGGAAACGTCATCTAATTTTCTACAAAGGAGTTACTAACGTTAGAATACGTTTTGAACCTTCCCGTAGCTTAACCATAATTTTTGACGTCTTAATATAGGTTGAGACGCTTCGGGCAGCGTATACGTATTGTGTTGCGAATAAACGCTAAAGGTATGTTGTCACGACCCAACCCCGTAGGCCGTGACTAGTGCCCGAGCTGGGCACCCAAACATATTTCTTAACCAGAATCACATACAGATAGCTTATACATATACAAACATCAGACGCTGTCTCAAACTGTCGCAAACACAAACATATATATTAGAAGCCATCGAGACTATCATATGGCGCAACGTCCCAAAATATATACAAACGCAAGCCGACAAGGCCGCCACAGCGGATGGGACCGCCCAAACATAAAACATACGAACACACCTGTACAGTAATAGGCACGACCCACATATATGTCTACAGACCTCTAACAACAAGATCATATGACGGGACGGGCCCCGCCGTACCCCGAATAAATATATATACATATGCAACGGAAAGGTATATACCAAAATATAGGCTTTCTACAGAACAAAGGGAGCACTCCAAATAGCAGAATAGGTGTCTGGCGGGCGGATCACCGAAATGGGCGCCTGCATGCGGGCATGAAACGCGGCCCCAAGAAAGGGGGTCACATGAATATGTGACGAGTATGCAAAGCAAGAAATACAGTAAACAGAATCGAGTCATAATCGAAACAGAAGTACAGAAAATAAGTATAATATCCAAAATACCAAAACATTTACTTTTAAACACAAATCATGCATAGGGCTCAGGGAATATGGTCGCCCACCCGTCATTGGCGTCATAACACATCATACTCCAGAAGATTTCATATCTCCGAAACCCGACATATCACATAACACATCATAACACCAAATATATACACCAACATATGACGTACCCGCCCTTCAGCGAGGGGCTAGGCAAACCGGACACATCATACTCCGGAATATAACATAGTGCGCACGATAACATACCCGGCCCGGGACTCGGCGAAAGATGTAACAACCATATGCACGAGCAGAGTCGTGAGTAACCATATGCATAAAAATCATCATTACAGACTTAATAAATAAGTAAGTAATCAACACGCGGGGGTCGGGTGATAGTTATGTTAAGTTCTGTCACAAAGTCGTTGGAGCTATACAAAGGAAGGTCGCGGGACCCACGGACGAGCATCGATCCGATCCGAGCCCGCCTACGGAGAATATAGTCATTATACGCTACAGAATCTCGTACGAGCATATCGAGGCGATCCGGTTCTGTCTACGAAAGTTACGGCCATTTTTAGACGTAGAATCCGTTAAAAACAAAATCTTTATGCAACATTAGAAATCCAATATTACCAAAGACATAGGAACCATAATACTTTTACATTAAGAAGGACGACATTAAGAGGTAAATAAGAATCGTAGACGTGCTCGGATCGTAAGAATGGAGTTTCCTCGAGGCTCGTGTCATAGCCTACTTACAACTAAGATATGCCAAAAGAAAGAAGGGTTAAGCTTTACATACCTCGTCCGCTCTCAAAGCTAATCCAAACCTACGTCTCGGACTCCCATGATCTACAATAACATCATCGATACCAAACATTAGCTATAGGTACTTAGGAATTCGATTCCAAACTAACACTTAATTCTACAGAAATTTGCGATTTCCCGCAAATTCAACAACCCCGAGAATTCAACTCGGCCAAATCATCAACAAAAATACCAACAATCATTCTAATAGCATCAACAGTCGATTCAAAATGCATTCCAACATTAGTAATTCTTTTCTACATACTTCAACAACATTCCATCATATTCAATTAAACTACTTACATTCAAACCAACAACAACGCTCATACATTCGAATACTAATCCGAACCCATTCAAACAATATTCAAGAACACTTTAAACAGTTCACACAATATTTCAAACAACCCAACCAATGTACCACTTCACCCGAAACCATCCCCAAACCCGAGAACACAACACCAACACATTCCTCTCTCCCAAATCCATGATTTACACCAACAATCCATACGTTAACAATGTCACTTCCATAAATATAAGAATTACATTAAAAACACATTAACTTCCAAATCAGCCCGCAACAATTAATCATGGAATCCATAACGGAATCCATAACGACAACCAAAATACTAAACAAAATTTATTCATTCCTTGGCATACAAGTGAGACCATATTCGGCCACCACCTCAATATGCCAACTTCATTTATTCTCATCAATTTCAACACACTACAACAACCAAACATGCTAAATAGAATTAATCCATCACTCCTACACAACACACACACCTACACGGCTTACAAGCCATATACACGGCTCAACTTCAATCATGCATATTTCATGAATTTCATTCATTTCCACATACTACAACATACACAAACCATCCATAACATATAAAAACAAGATTAAACCTTACCTTTTCTTCTTAACTTAACAACTTGGCTAGGGTTGCAAACGATGAAAACAAATGGTTTGTTGACTCCAACAACAACTCCACGTTAAAGAGGACCTTCTACTTGGTTGATTTGCTAGAAGAAACAATTTTTTTGATGGAGATTTTTTGGACCTCAATTTCTTGAAGCTATGGCCGAATGCCTTCAATTTTTTTTCTCCAAGTTTCTTGAAATTTCTAAGTGAAGAGATGATGAAGAGATGATCACTAAGTCATCTTTTAGTGGCATATATTAAGCTTCCATGTGGCCTTGGCCAACACCTCGCTGCCGTGCCACATACCCCTTTAATTTTCAAGAATTGTCAACTTTCATTAATTCATTTTTAACCCCAAAATTTCCTTAATATTTCTCTGCCACAAAATCATAAGCAACTTATGCCTTAAAACAAAATCGTGGTTAAAAGTCTTGACTTCGTATCCGGAATAGTCTTTTCCCCTTTTAACTTATCATGGTTAACTCGGATTGTCCCAGTATGTTGCAAAATACGGGATATAACATCCTCCCCCCTTAGAAGATTCGTCCTCGAATGTTAGACTAGCCCTACGGGGCCTTATAAACATTTCGGGGGAGCTTCTTTTATAGCTATCACATACAAATTATTCATCAATCAACATAACCAATTAAGGAATTTAAATTACCTGTAGGCACCGGAAATAAGTGAGGGTACTTCTTCTTCATCTCCTCCTCGACTTCCCAGGTCATTTCTTTAGGTTATTGTTCCGCCATAACACCTTAACGAGAGCGCGCATCTTTATTCCGCAACCTTCTTACCTAACGATCCAATATGGCTACAGGCTGCTCTTCGTAGGATAACTCCTCTGTCACCTGAACATCCTCTACGGGAAATATTCTGGAAGGGTCACCAATACATTTGCGAAGCATAGATACGTGGAATGCGGTCACCTTTGCTCCCAGAATCCAAAATTTGGTAGATCTAATTCATAGGCAACCTTGCACATTTTACGGATAATCGATACGGCCCAATATATCTCGGATGAACTCCCTTTTGCCGAATCTCATAACACCTTTCATGGGTGACACTTTCAGGAATACCCAATCACCAACACAAAACTCTAAGTGTCGACGGCGATTATACGCATATGATTTACGTACTCGGGCAAAACCGCCCCCAAATGATTTTCACTTTATCAAGCCCGGATCATATCGGGCCTTTAAATTTTAGTCCCCCAACATCGAACCACCAATCGGTGACCACCCCCCATCGAGCCCTATGGTGCCTGATCGGGTGGTAGCTTTTTTAAAGGAATTAAACAGGCAAATGATCACCCGGCTACCCGAAATCAATAACGCAGCCCCAACATATTTTTCGGCGAATAACCCCGGGGCCCTCCGTGGGGCCCGGGGATAAATCGTCTAAACCCCGGGCCCCCAAATCCTTCCCCGAAATGTTTCCCCGGGAAGTTGTCAGGGGCCCCTGCGGAGATAATAGAGGGGGGGAACTCCGTGAAGTCTCACTTCTCCTTAATATAAAATGGCATTCCCCCCGGGAATAAGTACTTTTTTAAAGGGAAATGGGCTGATTTTGTCCCAACGATAACCCAAAGTCATACTTGGGGGAGTGCGAGGTAAGCCCCCAATGATGTCCTTTTAAATTTTCTCCACTTCCAAAATCGGGAAACTCCTCTCCCCGGTCCACCCGACTTGATGCTACTTAATTGGCCAATTTTGGGGACTGTCACAACCTCCTTTTCCCCCCTTCATCCTCCCGGCAACTCAAAGGGCGTGATACATCCGTTTACCCGGATGGACAATAACGGGGATATTGCCCGCCCAAACCCGCCCGGCCCCGCCATGCCCCAACGTCCCTATGTAGTAAAGTCGGGGGTAATTTGAACGGGGTCTTTTTTCCCCCCCGGGGGCCCCTGTCCGGGTGGGGTCCTCATCCGTCACTTACCTCTTATAATAGAGGGTTGCAACCCGAAAGGAAACCCGTTCTAATCGGCCGCGGGCCCCAAAGGTGCTGGGACGAATCTCCAAACCATTTCTTTCTTTTTCGATGGCACGTCGTCGCTACCCTAGACTTACGGGAATGCTCGAACAACTTCTTTCCGGGGTGATATAAGAATGATATCTAGTCTTTAAAAATCTAACCACCTCCTTTGCCGTAAATTTGGCTCCTTGCAAAAATATATTGGAGGCCCTTGTGATCGTATAATATCAACATGAACGCCTATAGATAATGTCTCCCTTCTTAAAGCATGAATTACCGGCAGCCCGGATCGTGAGTAGGATAATTCCTTTTGTGCTTTCACGGGGAGGATAGGCTATAATGCCATTTTTCAAAACCAAACCCCTAATACCGAAAGCATCATAATAAATACGATCGCCCTTCCGGAAGAGTCGAACGGAGGTAGTCAACCCTTTTAGGCGGGGGGGCCGTTCGAAACATCGGTCACGGAACGCTCCCTTGAGTTAGCTTTGTTAAAGGGGCCCAAATCGCAAATTTCTCCACAAACCTCCGTTATCCCGCTGTCCCGGCTACGACCCGGGGGTGTCGTGGGGCTAAACTTAACCCTTCAAATCTTTTTGTCCCCCAAAAGCCATCCCCCCAAAGATATGCCCCAAGAAAACCCCGAAGTCAACCCGGG
>NW_026713617.1:0-26601 GCF_029784015.1 Lycium ferocissimum | reverse complement strand
TAAGTGACAAGTATCTTTGTCGTGTTCTTCCAGCAAGTTCTAACAAAAGAACAAATTCAAGAAAAGAAAATGGATTTGATTTTTTCAGGGAAAACAATTAATCATCTATGACTTTCGAAAAATATATATATATATTTTTTTTTTTTTTTTTTTTTTTTCCCAAACCCCACAGTAACATTAGCCATTACACGGGAAGTAATGCAAAATGTTCGAAACCTATATCTTTACATAATGATGTTGAAACAGCACGTCAATTTGGGTGTACTAATGCTAACTGTCACATGAATTATACAAATTTCTAGATTGCATTTACAGGAATTTTTAGGGATTAATGCCTAGAATACATTATTGTCCAAAGAAAAATTACGGGAAAGCAAGGCTTTTTGAAATGTTAAGTTGATTATTTATCTGAATCTTATTTGTGGTTAGGGTGTCAATGGTTTTAAAAATCGACTTAGAGACAGAATCCGCCGTATCGAACATTTATTAGGATTTTTAAAAAAATCGAAAATTTTTATATAAATTTTTAATATCGAAGAGTTGGATAGGTTTTTATTTTATAAAAATAAACTAAAAAAATACCGAACCTCGAATACATTTATGTGTAAAACATTTTGATATATTAATTTTAAAAAAATTAATAAAACATTAAATTTTTGCCTGTCAGGTGATGGAAATGACTAAAGTCGGCCAACAAGTAATTAACCCCTAAAGTCAAAATTTCAAACCTATTATGTTACCTATTGAAACTAAATTAGTTCAGACCTCGAGTAGTAACCATTTATAAAAGGGTTATTCTAACAATCTTGAGTAGCAAGCTACATGGTATTAGATATTTTTCCCTCTCTTTGATTTAAATTCTTTTATTGGATACCAAATCTTATTAGGCTCAATTCTGTGCTCATCTTGATTGATTACTTCCTAGTGTAATCTAAAATTTTTTTTTGTATATTAATTATTAGTGGATGAACTCATTCGTGTGTTATGTTTTCTTGATTGTTCACCTTTAAACAATAAAATGTCTAGGAGGTTTTTTGCTAAAGTCTTGTACAAAATATGCATGATATCGTTACAACTTCTACTTGTGACTTTTAATGTTTTTTATAAAATCGAAAAAATTTAAAGAACGCGTCCAATACCGAAAAAAAACGAGATGATGTGATGGTTTCAAAAAGTCTAATTTTGGTTATACAAAATAAAATAACCAAAAAATTGATAATATAAATTTTATAAAAAAACACGAAAGTCCTTTGACACCCCTAGTTGGTTACCTAAAACGATTTTTTCGTGTGCACATTATTAATATCTTTTTTTTTACATCTAGTTTTTCCCTTTTTAAATTTATAGGGCCCTAAACACAATTTGACCGGACATATTCTTCCGGTTAGCAACCGGGCCGTTCCGGTTTTTTCCGAACCCTTTCCCGGGCGGGGTCCCGTCGGGTTTAAACCGGGGTTGGTACCTTCTCCCAAACCGGAAATAAACCCAAAAATTTTTTTTATTTTTTTTTTTTATTATTTTGCTTAATTACGTATTTTAAAATAAATTAAATAGTTTATTATTTTATTCCATAGGTTATAAGTATTAAAAAATAAAATTTATTTTTTTAACTTAAGTATATTTATATATGTTATGTATATAAGACTATATATATATATATATATATTTTAATTATATGTTTCTTTAAGTTTTTATATTTACTAACAACGTACTTAGAGTTTTAAAAAAATTCAAGATTTTTTTTTTCTCTAAGTATATAACTTTCTATTTTATAACTTAAGTATATGTATATTAAAGTATGTTCTAAGATATTATGGTATATATTTTTAAATTATATGTATTACTTAAATTTTATATTTATAATAACTCATGAGTATTATAAAATTCAAGATTGTATATTTAAAATATAAAAGTTATAACTTTCTATTTTTTAATTTTAACTAGATGTATATTATAAGTATATTCTAAGCATATTGTAGGTATTTTCTTAACTTAATATAATAAAATATGAACACAAGTAAATGAAGAAAGCTCAACCCAAAATTTTTTTATTCTTAAGGGAAACTTTTTTCAAGTTGTAATTTTTTTTTTAATTTTCAAATGATACATGAGTTCCTAAGTAGTACAAGAATAAAATTACTTTTAAGACCTTTGCTAATTTCATCTATATTATTTCATCCTTGGATTTTTTCATGTCTTCAAATTGGCCCCCTTCATTCTAAAAGTTCAATCTTTCTCTTCGCCTTCCCCTCGCCTCACCTTTTTTTCCCTTCGATCGAATCCAATCGCAAGAAACTAGTATTGAAGCTTCCGGAAAAAGGGTATCAGGGTTTCCCCTTTTGTCTTCCTTGGCTAAATGCACCCGGGCCAGGTTGATATTTGAACATTAAGGATACCCCGATATTTTTGAATACGAGATAACCCCAATTTCTTCCACAATCCTAAGACACCCCTTGGGCACGATCTTTTCCCCAAATGGCTACAAAGAAAAAAAGTGAAGTTCTCAAAGTTTGCGGTAGTTTGAGTAGTAGAAGAAGACATTTTCGGGAAAATACCTAAACTCGACATCCCTTTTCCTTTATTTTGAAAGTAGAATCTAGGTGGTGGAGCAACGGGAGAACCTTTTTTCCCAACTTAAAAAATTTAAAAACTTTTTAACCAATTTTTATGACTTTCTGCCTCAAATAAAGATGGTTGTGGTGGTTTTAAAATTTTAAATTTGTTAACCCCAAGAATGAAAAAGGTTTTAAGATAAGGATTTAAAATAGAACACAATATGAATAAAGTTGGTATGGGAAAATAATACCAAAATTTTCCCTCATAGAATGAAAAAAGATTAAAAACGGTTTTTTGATACCAAAAAACTCTAGCTATTTCGGAAGTATGCTAAAATTGGAAGGGGGAAAAAATTTGTTAAAAAAAGAAATCTTAAAATATTTTCTAAAAGTTTTTTTTACATTCCAAAACATCCCCAATCGTATCAAATAACCCTCGAACCCTTTTTGTGATTGTTGTGAGTATTTTGTATGGAAAACCCATATTCATCTTTTTGGGTAAGAAGTGTGTTAAACCAGTATCCTTAACTTAATTTTTCTAGGTCTAAGACCAAGACTTCACATTGATTATTAAAATCTCTCATTTTAGCCTTTAAATTAAAAAAAAGAAAACCAATCGCATCTCAATCTTTTGTAAAGGTTTAAATTTAACAAAAAATATAACTTTGATTGATTGAATTTTAGTTTTTTTTACCAATAAAAAGAATAAAATAATAGAAAAAACGTGAAGATGAAATAGGCCAAAACTTTGGTTGATCAATTTAAAAAAGGCCCATCCCTTTTGAACTTAATCTCGATTGTACCACCAACGATGTAATGCATGGATGGATCTTTTATCTTAAATTTAGAGGGTTTTGTTTTTAATAAAAAAAAATTTTGCATGGGGATTTTTCCCCCTTTTAAAATGGGCTATTATGCACAAAATCTAAATTAGTGGGGCAAGCAAACGGACAATACGTAATATAATTTAAGGAGAAATATTTACGAAACTCGATAGATATTTACAAAACATAACATTACAAAACCCCATAAAACATGATTTTTATAAAAAAAAAATAAAAAATTTAAAAAATTTTTTTTTATTTTAAAAAAAAATTATTTTTTTAAAATATTTTTTAATTTTTTTTTTTTAAAATTTTTTTTTGCTAAAAAATTTA
This sequence comes from Lycium ferocissimum, assembly GCF_029784015.1. Classification (NCBI taxonomy): domain Eukaryota; kingdom Viridiplantae; phylum Streptophyta; class Magnoliopsida; order Solanales; family Solanaceae; genus Lycium; species Lycium ferocissimum. The sequence goes on along the minus strand of NW_026713617.1, from coordinate 22,889 downwards.
TGTATGAAATGTGTATATTTTCTCAAGGCTTAAAAAGTTCGTCAAAAATTTTTGTAGAAAACGGTATGAAAAAAGCATGAAATACACATATCCGTTCAAAGGGAAAAAATTTAAAAAGTGTGTATGAAAACAAAAAATTTGATTCGCTCAAGTCTTAAAAAATTTCTCACATTTTCGGGATAAAGTTATTTAATTTCCCCAAAATTAAACTAAAAACATTGTATACAACTTTATCAACATTCAAGCTTAAAATAATCTCTCAAATTTTTTGTATGAAATGTTATATCGTCAAGGGAAAAAAATTCGCTCAAATTTTTTGTATGGGAAAGTAGAAATGGTATATCTCGACGGCCCAAACATTACGCCAAAATTTTATTTTGAGAATGGTATGACTTTTATATCTCGCTAAAACAGAATTTCATTCACATTTTTTTTATATAAAGTTCATATTAGGTTTAGAAAATTAAACACAAAAAACTTTACAAATTTTATACAAAATTTTAATTTTTTTAAATTCCAAATTTTTTAGAAAATTATATTAAAAATTTTCCAAAATAAAAATTTCAACACAAAAATTTGAGGTAATTTTTTAAACCTTTGAAATTATTAAAATATATATATTTTTTTTTTTTAAATATAAAATTATTTTTAAAAAAAATAAAATTTATTTTAAAAAAATTAATATTTTTTTAAAAAAAAAATATTTCCTTTGGAAAAAAAAAAAAAAAAAAAACAAAAAAATTAAAATCGGGAAAAAGGAATATATCGTTATGTTTTTTTTAAATAAAAAACTTTATATCTTTGTAATAAAAAAGGCGTAGTCTTCTGTAATTTTTATATCATATAATTCTTTTAAAAAAAAAAAAAAAAAAGGGGGATGTACAAACTTATAATGATATGTTGCTAAAAACTCCTCTCCCAAAATAGGTACTCCCAAAACATCGCTCTAAGTGATTGAAATGTAATGCGTGTTTACAAATTTTAAGAGATCACACCCTCACCTCTTTAAATTTTAGTTGGTTCTAGTTAGTTTGATGTTATAACTAAAATATCATTTTATTTTGATAGGTAATAAATCTTATTAGATTTGAAAGCCCTTGCTATGAGGCCAGTGTGTACACCCCAAAACACACTAAATTTCCCAATTAAACACCAAGAACATGCATGGTTGTTGTTCTTTGGTCCCATGGGTGTGTTGTTAAGCATTGAACAGTGATAGTTCGAGGGTGTGTGTGAGTAGTAGTTGCAACACTTTCGTTCCTACACATAGATCGACCAAGCACAAGTCACATCGTCTTATGTCCCCAATCTATATCCTACTCTCCCCTCCCCTTCCCATTTTGATAGTGTTAAAGAATATTAATATCAGTATATTTTAATATGTTATAACATTGTGTTTATATTTTCCCGGGAAAATAAGTTCCGAGAAATAAATTTTCAAAGTAAGTGTCTTAATTAAGATAAAAATTGCAAGCCCTTAGCAATTAAAAGTAGTCATTTATAGCATTTAAAAAGTAGTCATTTTTAGTATTCTTGAATTCTAAAAGAAATATCTAATAAATAGGGGTAATTTAGTTAAACTCACATTGTATTTATTAATTTTTTGGTTATTTTGCTAAGGTGACACTTAGGGATGTTTGGAAAGCCACCTAAATGGAATTGGTGTAACTACTAGGGTAGTAATTACTATAGTTAATTACAACACATTTTTTTTGTCTAACGTAATTGGTGTAATTACAGCGTCGTTTGATTGCAAAAGGGTTTAATTACACAGTTAGTTTAATTTAAAAATAAAATTTAATTATAAAAAATTTAAATTTAATATTTCAAAAATATTTGCCTTTTTAAATGATATTAAATTAGTTATTCAATAAAAATTGTTTCTTGAAAATATATTAATTAATAATCATATATTTGTAACTAATATTGTAAAAAATAATACATTTCTCAAATTAATAATATTTAATTTTAATTAATTATAAAATTTAAAAAACGAAGACTTTTTTTGAACGTCATGGATTGGATGTTTGACAAAAAATAATATTTATAAATATAATGCCATAACATTATTCAAATGTTTGACACAAAAAATCCTTCAAATGTAAGTGAAAAATTAACAACATGCAATGTGAAAGCAAATAACTTACAATTGAAAATATAACCTAAATTCAAAATCCAAAGAAAAAGTAAAAGTAGAAATGAGAAGAAAGGAAATGAACAATTAATTGTACGGCGATTACTCTTATCCCAAAGGTAGCTAATCCTACACCTGATTAAAGAGTACGGACCATAGCTTGTTGCGTAGTCTCGTACAAACTTATAGGAAAAATCTGGCGGAAAGAATGCGGCAAGTCATTGCTTGTGTGCGAACGATGCTCGAGGCTAGTTTTCTCTGGGAAGAAAGGTGGCGAATAATACTATTCTTGCACATGATTACAGGTGAAAGCCTACACGAAAACATATCTCGGCAAGATGTATGATCAAGGTGGATATCCAAAAGGCTTATGATACTGTGGATTGGAGATTTCTGCATCAATTCATGGAAGGGTTGGGATTCCCTCAGAAGTTCTTGAAGTGGGTACTTGAATGTGTCACTACAGTTAACTATTCACTCATCATTAATGGAGAACCCACAACACCCTTTGATGCAGCAAGAGGACTGAGACAAGGAGACCCCATGTCTCCTTTTCTTTTTGCTATTGTTATGGAGTACCTAAGCAGACTATTGAGCACTCTCAAAACATCCAAACAGTTCAAACACTATCCCAAATGCTCAAAACTTAACATTGCTCATTTATGTTTTGCAGATGATCTTTTACTATTTGCAAGGGGTGATGCAACATTTGTGGCCTTATTACATGAAAATTCGTGTCTTATCGGTTGCATCGAGGAGCTTGCGAGTAAATCTAAACAAGAGTGCGGTATACTATGGAGGAGTAGCGAGTTACGGTCGGGGAGATACGACCATAATGGGATATGCGAAGGAACCTACCCTTCAAACTTATCTAGGAGTGCCACTCTCAATTAGAAAGCGAAGATTCTTGGAATGGCAACCACTCATCAACAAGATTGTATCCAAGGTTTCCTCTTGGACGACGAAAATTATCTTATTCGGGGAGAGTGCGGTTGGTGGAATCGGTGTTATTTGGCATTCGGTCTGCGGGCACAAATGTTTATACTACCCATTGAAGGTGATGAAAACAATTGAAGCCTATTGTAGGAGCTATACATGGTCAGAGACAAATGAGATAACTAGGAAAGCATTAGTATCCTGGAGTAGATTATGTCTCCCAAAAACAGTAGGTGGGCTCAACATTACTAATTTGAAAAATTGGAACAAAGCAGTTGTTACAAAGACACATTGGGACACAGACATCAGAAAGATACTCCGTGGATAAAATGGATCCCTCTTATTATGTGAAAAACCAAATTTTTGCAATCGTACCCACTTTCCTCAACATGCTAGCTGGATGGTTAAGAAGATTTTGAAGTCAAGAGATCAATTGGTAAGTCTGCACAATAATACTCAAGGCAAGAAGAGTCTGGTTAGAAGTTTTTATCCCCAAATGATGGGAGACTTGCCTAAAATGCCATGGAGGGGTCTAATGTGTCTTAATCCTGCCAGACCTAAAGCAATTTTTGTTATATGTTGCAAGCTGCCGAAACGAACGTGCTCACGGTGGATGGGCGAGCAAATGGGGAATGCAAGTAGATAAAGATTGTGTCCTATGCAAAATCGGTGAAGAAACTAGAGATCATATATTTGCGAATGTCTTTTCTAGCAGATTATGGGGAAAATTCAACGGCGGCTCCATACGCAATGGCCTAGCATTATCAATTGGGAGCGATCCTGAGCACCATTGCTTAACTACGTTAAAGGAAGATCAAATCAAGCAAAAGTCATGAGGATCTTTAGTATCTTTGAATTTACACATTCAATTTGGACGAGAGAAATGTCGAGTCTTTCCTCACAAAGAGAGAATTGGGAAGATTTAGCCGAGAGGTAGCCTGCACTTGTTATGTTAGAGCTAATGCAAATCTTACACAATATCTTCATCGGTATAGGTTTTTCTTAAAGGGTACTAGGTTACTTGTAATCTAGGAGTCTTGATAGTGATAGGGGTGTGGAGATAGTCACATTTTGTTCTATTGAGCTACAACAAACGGGGTTGTTGTCTGGTGTTATGTAAATATCACACTTGGTAATTAATGAAGCGCTAGTTATATATATATATATATATATATATATATATATATATATATAAGAAAAATACATTTTAAAAAATAAAAATAAAAAATAAATTAAACTAATAGAAATAAAAAATAAATTAAAAATCACAATAATAGAAATAAAAAATAAATTAAAAATAAAAAAGAAATTAATATAAACAAAAAAGAAACAAACTAAATTAATGATTGGCTCTATCTATAAAGATTTTGGATTTGTTCATAATGATCAAATTATATACGGTGTTGTTTCCACCTTTCCGGTCATTCTCGATACAATTTTTAAATATTGGATTTTCCGTTATTGAAATCGTACGTGGAAAATCACTTGTAGTTATTTATCATTCAATGAATGATTGATAAAGGATCCATTGATATTAATCTAAACCCTAAACCCTAAACCCTAAACCCTGAAACCCTAAACCCTGAAACCTAAACCCTAAACCCTAATCCCATATATATATATAAAGAAAAATACATTTTAAAAAATAAAAATAAAAAAGAAATAAAAAATAAATTAAAAATCAAAATAATAGAAATAAAAAAGAAATTAAAAATAAAAAAAATTAATATAAACAAAAAAAGAAACAAACTAAAAAGTAACCACTGTAATTACGAGGTGTAATTACAATTCTCAACCCCCCCCCCCCAGCACACCTACTCACAAATTACCACTAAACAAGCCAGGTACCTTGGTGTAATTACACCCAATTCAATTAAATTACGTAAGGTGGCTTTCCAAACAAGCCCTTATTTTGGGACGGATGGAGTATTTTTTTGTCCCAAGTTACGTGTTTGTGTTTTACTGGGCACAAAGTTTAAGAATGAAAGGAAGACTTTTAAAACTTGTGGTCTAAAATAAATCATAGAGTACATATTTGTGTGGTTATAAATCATCTCATTAATTAAGGGTAAAAATGGAAATTGAAAGTTAAATTGTTAATAAATATAGAAAGATGTCATTCTTTTTAGGGCTGACTAAAAAAAGTATGTTAATAAATTGAGAATATTTTGTTAAGTCAGTATTATTATACTTACCTATTACATTATTGTCAGTTTATTGTCGTATGTCATCTTAATTTCGTACTGTAGGCAAATATTTACCGTAAGTGCAAAAAAGTTAAAATTGTTCCAAAAAACCAAATGAAGATGGTGGCCCCGACCTAGGTACGTGTCCATGGCTCAGCACATCCACATACAAACAAATGTCCTTCAAAACATGCTTACCTAAGTGATATTTATAATAGTGTAATGAGTTTAATTTTTCCAGTTTTTGGTTACTAAATGAAAGCTAGGGTAACCCTACAAATTCTAATGTTTTGTGGCCATCGTTTTCTTACGGCCTAAATCAAGGGCCCCTTTATACGAATGAATATTAAATGATCCGTATCATTAGGGTTCCTCACAAATCACCATCAACGAAATAAGAGCGATTTATGTGGCACCGAAATACGAGTGAAACATTCATAACTTTGTCGTAAGTTTTAACATCGATTATTCAAGTTTGTAAAAATAAAATTTATATAATTAGAAACTATATAAAAAGTATTATAAGTCATGATAGTTTTTATTCAAATAATTTACAAAAAATATAAGGAAAACGTGGTTAAAGAACCGCCCCGTAGACTCCCTAAATAGTAATAGGTTCACATAAATTGAAAAATTAAATTATATAAGTATGTATATACATAAAAATTCTTAATTAATGGTTTCCCTTTTTCTCGTTTGTGTAGTTTGTCTGGACAAAAAATGGATAAAATTTCATGGAGATGATACCTCCACATTGAGCTCATAAGTCCTTTGTGTACCCTTGAATATCCTTAATGTTTCTCATCGATCCACCTACGAAAAATTGAAAGCTTGAGTAAAGAGTACTGTACGTATATATCATCCTTGGTATACAGTTAGTCTATATGGATCATGACAAGAACAGTATGCGGTAGAATTGGACTACAATAACACAAGGCTTAATGCATATGCGGCCATATATATATATATATATATATATATATATATATATATATATATATATATATATATTATATTTTTTTATTTTTTATTTTGGAGCTTTAATTAAGTGTTGTTCTATTGAACTCTGAACTTCGTCCTCAAGTGTGTTTATCGAAACGCAATCAAACTTCAGAGTATTCCATCTTCATGTATAGAGCAAGCTAATATATATTTTAATATAATTATGCCATCTTTTAGCTAAGATTAGCGACAATTGAGAGGGGGGGGGGAAGAGTAGCTCTTAATTAAAATCGCGATGAAGAGAACCAGAAATAAACGCGTCCATGATCAAAGAATAGCTTGCGTATGTCTAAACTATTACTCCACCTTCATTTCCCTAATTTAATTTACGCTGAATAAAATCGATTTAGAAGGGTTTAATAGACATACTTGGGAGGAGTTCGGGGGTTGATAGGAGCAATAACAGTTGATATGCGAAAATGAAAAAAAAAGGGACAAATTTGGGGGATCGCATATCACGTTAAGCCATTGTACACAATATACCAAAATTCCCCCAATCAATAATAGAAGAACACAAAGTAAATATCCTAATTAAAATGGTATTGCATGACATATATAACAAACGAATGATCATTTATTTTACGAGAATCCATAGTTTACTCTCGAGCTTGAGATCAAATTCTGACATGTACGTACCACGCTCATTTCATCCAGCGGGCAATCTTGTACACGCTCAGCCTTTTCGAGTGTAGCTAAGACATACCACTTCTTTTTAACCAATTTTTTAAAACATGTGTAATGTCGCACACCAATATAAGGCCGTGACACATGTCAACAACATAAAAATAAAAAAGAATATGTAAGTACAATTTTACCCCTAATTACCAAAAAACATCCAATTTCTCCATATCTTCTTCGTCTTCCAAAAAGGATTTTTTTTCCTTCCTCCATTAAAATTTTTGCTGTCACCGCCTTAGCTTATAATACATTTTCAGTTTTTGAAAGTTAAAATTTGGGAGTTTTGATGAAAATTTTGAAATGGTTGTCTTGGAATTGGAGGATTTTAGGTGGAAGAAGGTGATTTTGGATGGCGGGATGGTGGAATGGAGTGTGCTTTAATGGTGATATTTGAGTTCTCCATGGTTAAACAATGGTGGAAAGATTGTTGTGGAAGGGTACGAGTAGACTCGTGTGTAAGGCAAGTCTTGCTCTATATTTTTGGGCCCCACTTATAAAAAGATCCTATATACTTATGTATTACTACTCCTTCAGTTCGGTTTTTCTTATATCTACTATAGACTTTGCACACACCTTAAGAAACAGTAAATAAAGTGCATATTTTATCATAATACCCATATTATTGGTGTCTGGTTTCTTAATGAATTTAGAGAATGATTTGGAATGGTAATTAATGCTAAGGGTAAAACAGGAAAAATAAATTATTTTTCTCTTAATATGCGAAAGTAGACAAGTTACAGTGAAAATTTATTTTTGAAATAGTGGACAAGTAAAAGTGAACGGAGGAGTATTATTCCTATGGTCAGTTACACCCACGTGAATGGTATTTTTGGGGAGGAAGTTTAAAACAATTTTTTCTCCATTTAATGTGGGGAAGGGCCCTACTTTCCCTAAAACTAATATATATAATACTCCCTTCATTCCATAATAAGTGACTTTTTGGGCTTATACACCCCTTAAGAAAGTGCTCACTCCTAGAAAATTAGGAGTGTTTTTACTAACTTACCCCTAATTAAATGCCTAGAAGAAGAAGAAGATCAGTTTCTTCTTGATATCCTAAAGCACCACTTATTCTGAAACAAAATGAAAAGCTTAAAAAGTCACTTACTATGGAATTAAGGGAGTATTAGTCATTTAAAAAGAAATATTTGTATTCGTATCTTCATACGGTTAAGAGAGTTATTTGAGGAGAAGATTTACAATAGTAACTTTTTGGGATTTGGAACAGTTGCATTGGGAAGGAATAGTTTCTCCTTTATCTTCTAACAAATCACATATTATTCATATTATCTCTTTACCTTTTTACTTCTCATTTTCATTATTCTTATTCTATTCTCAAGTCTCCTAAACCCCTAACATTCTACTGCAAAACTTACAAAAAGTTCAAGCAGTGTTTTCAGAGGCGTTTTCGGGGCGAGTCCCGTGGCGGGGAGTACTAAAAACGCTCTGGGGCATAAATGAAAGGCGTAGATCACGGGGGGTCTGTACGCCACAGAGGGCGTAAGTCCGGAAACAAAAAGCGTAAGCCCCTGGCGTAAAGGCATACGCCCCGAGGGTAAAGGCATACGCCCCTGGTGTTAAATTTGATTTTTTTATTATTTTAAAAGTATATTTGCTATTAAATTTGATTTTTTATTATTTTAAAAGTATATTTGCTATAAATTATGATTTTTCTTATTGGTATAATCATATTTATACTTTATGTTATCATGTTTTCATGTTGTAGTGATTTTTCGTAAAATATATAAATAAATAAAGCAACTCTCATAGAAAATCACTACTAAAAAACTGCTAAAAACCGACCAAAAAAATTGTTTATATCCAGACCACCCACGAGGTCGGTTTTACGAAAAAGCGACCTCGAAAACCTTGACCTCAAAAGTAGGTACGAGTATGGAAATTTGAAAATCGCAAATAATTAGCGACCTCATGAGGTCGGAAAAAAAACGACCACATGTGGTTGGTACATGATTCATCCATAAAAAAAAAGAAAAATTAACATACCGACCTCATGTGGTCGGTATATTAAATTATTACTTTTTCAGTAAAAGCATTAACGACCACACGGGGTCTGTAAATTATATTAGTTTTTATTTATTTTTTCAAGTTACCGACATCATGTGGTCGGTATATTAAAAAAATTATTTATTTATTTTTGTGTTACCGACCACATGAGGTCGGTAATTATAATTTATGAATAATTACAATCATGAACCGACCTCGTAAGGGTCGGGTTCTTTAAAATTTGGATATTGATATGAACACAACCGACCTCATGTGGTCGGTTTCTTTAAAAGGTGGAAAATGATAATGAACACAACCGACCACATGAGGTCGGTTTGCACACTTGCCAACAATGAAAACCGATGCTATATTTAGCTAAAAACGACTCATAGCTCCCAACAATCCAACAAGCACATATAATAACATGCTACGATCTGCACTACATCAAATTCAACTCGAAACTACTTCAAAGTTGAATCAAAACGTCATTCATACATTCACAAAAGAATTTACACCTTCGCAAACATCCACAAAATATTAAACTAGTCTATATTAAGTTAGTCTACAACATTAAATTACTTCAACATTCACAAACGTCCACCAAACAACTTTCATTTTTACAAATCCACCAAAAAATTCATAAGTTGGAAGAACCTATGCCTTGCGAGCGGCGGAATTTACGAAATGCTCTATTTGCCATTCCATAAGTTGTGCCATACCTAGTAGGGCCTGACGATCATAATCCACCAATTCATTCAATTGTTCATCTATAGGCTACGTACGGGTGGCGATTAACATAACTCAGCCGTGATTGTTAAAATTGAATACGAAATTGAACAAGGAAAATCAAGCTGTTTAAATGGTAAAACCAATATAAGACACTATTTTACCGAAGCATATCTAAGTACAATTTCGAACTTGCCACCACATTCTCAAAATACGAAAATGAAAGGAAAGCAATATAAAAATTACTACAATGATACTACATTCTTGAAAAGAATCAAACAAAGCACACAAAAGGCCAATCATTGTATCATATCATGGCCAATCATCGCATTCACATAAGAAATTTTTTTATGTGATGCCCTTTTTTTTTAGTTTACCTTAAGGTTAATTAGTGTCTAGTCAAACACTATCACGTAAAATAGAGCGGGCAAATAATAAAATCAAAAGAACCATTTTTAGCTAGCATATTGCCATTGTAAATTCGTACACATTGTGGATCAACCAAATGTAGATAAAAGGACTAAAACAAGGTAATAGTAGTATAAGGTAAGTAACCTTAAGCATTAACCATATATATTCTATGTTCACATATATCCATTACACAGGGCACTGAAATTACGGTTGCGGTGTACCTACTCTGTATATATATAGTTTTCTTCTCTTTTTCATATATTCATATGGAACCAATTAGAAAGTGAAGACATAAAAGCAATAGATATATTACTATCCAGAGGTAAAATCCACTAATGAGCCAATGCGGTAAGACTAGATTATTAAATTCACATGAGAAATTTTGACTTTATTTGTTGAATCAAGTAAAGTTTGCTTTCATTTCACTACGAGAAAAAATAAATTAAAAACGCAGTTTTGTAAGAATTATTCAAAGAAATCGTTTCTAGAAAAGGGAAAAAAAAACTTCATATCGTTTCTATTTTCCTAGTGGTAAAGAGAATTTTCATGGACACTATACCAAATTCGTAAGGATCCTAAGTACCCAAATATAAGATCCCTAAGGGCGGTTAAAGGTCTAAAACCTTTAGAATAGTTTTTCAAACGTTTACATTGAGGATTATTAATTAAAATGTTTGCCGGGCACCTTCCGTTCATTCTCCAACTATCTATTGAAGGAAAATACCTTAAAATAGGTATGCGTTCTCAGTTAGTCCATAATTTTTAGAAAGGAAACCTTAATAGTTAACATATTAACAGATAAGCACGCAGTATCGGTTCAAAAACTAAAACAAAAAACATAGAATAAAAACGAAAAAATTACAAAGAAAAGGGGAAGAGATAGAGTTGTCACATAATTTGAAATAATTCAAAAAAGATGGAGAGAGCGATTGAGAAAGATTAATCAAACTTCATTTTTTTGATCAAAAAGCCACATAATTTGGATTAAATGTAACAATCTCAAAAAACATACGGAAATATTTATGGTAGAGAATCCGACGTTATTGCATCTTTACCGCGTCACTTTACCCTGCCATGAACTAATGTGAACATATTATCATACGGTTTTGTTTAAATTATGCTAATTACGGAAATAATAGAGGTCGATTTAGTAATTTACTACAATCCTTGAACTAAAATATAGTAATACTATGTATTTTGTACAATAAAAACAGGACTCGCTGCAAATGCATTTGCAGATACTCAGAGGCAAAACTTATAAGCACACTATGTAACTTTGCAGCAGAAGGAAAGTTTAGATTCTTTAGACATTGCTTTCAACTCCCATCACATTCCATAAAAAGTGACTCACTTAAGTGAGTATACTTGTGTCTTTTTACAAAAAGATCTCATCGAAACAAATCAAACTTCCGTCGAGATATGTAGAAAAGACAATATAAAGTTTAGACATCTTTTCTATTCATGATTAAAAAAGTATTAGACAATCAAAGAAAAGATATAAAAAGGATGAAAAGATTAATGGGACGTTATTTTCATTGTTCACCAGAGAAGAACGGACAGTGGAAATCAAAACAAGATGCTTGAGGCGAGAAGAGATACTGTAACACAAGATAGAAAGCGAGAGAATATAACAAAAACAAACTCAAAGGTTGTACACAAATATGTTTTAAACAATTGATGTAACATACAACTCATTGTGAAATGAATTTTACAAACTCTTATAAGTCGATGAGCATAGCATGACTTGCATTTACGGAGTGTATAATGTCATCTTCTCCAAATATCTTTAACTTTGAAACACCAGATCATTCAGCCTATATGTCGGTAGTTTATCAGACAACCCAAAAGTCCAAAGGCCCTTTAACATGTGAAGAGTAACATCTTTTAGGCACAGATTGGTTCAAAAGAGTAACCTTTTTTTCTCTAAAGTTATAAGATATTCAACAACGATTTCAAACCAAAGCGAGTTAAAAGAGTAACTTTTAAACCAAACTAGAAATGGTAAATTTATTGAAACCAAGCGTAAAAGCAATTATCCTTCAACTCTCAAAAGAGATCCTACAACTCTCGTGTCTGGAATAATCAGTAAAGAGCTGAGTTCTACAAAGCTTTAACATATCCTTCAGTCTCCAAAAACGAGAAAACGAAAAAATTGAATTTACATGAGCGACAATGTTAATCGCACATAATGAACTTCATTTTCCCTTATAATTTCTCGGAACTAATAACGTGATACAAATGGATTCATTATATCACCCAAAACAGTAATTAAGCTTAAAGTTTCATATTGATCAAAAGAGTTGAACCATAGATCGACAAGCATATCGCAAACAGTATTGGAAAGTAAACAAAGAGCATATTGAGCAAAAGAGTTGAACCATAGATCGACGAAGCATATCGCAAACGGCTATTGGAAAGTAAACAAAGAGCATATTGAGCAACGAGAAATAAGAAATAGTACGAAATAAGAAAGAGTAGTACGAAGTACTAACCTTAACGTTCGACGAGTGAACGGAACTATCCAAACAAGCTAAGTTCGCACATTATTCTACTAAATCTACCAATGCTAATTTGCATCCACCAGAACGTGAGTATCGAGAATGGAAAGTAACAAATTTACAAATTATTATCCACTTCACGTAAATTAACAAATTTACCAACTTTCCTTTTAATCAATCAAAATCTTGAAATTAAAAAACCTAATTCTAATGGAATGGGGGTACGTCATTAATAGACCTTAATCTTCGTAATGAAGTTAAAACCTAACCTAGAACTTAAACCTAATCCTAAAGGAAGAGGAAGCCGTCAAGAATAAATACCTTAAATGGCTAGAAACTCGAATAACTAACCATAGAAATTTCACATTAATCTACTCAAGAATCAAGAATGGAAAGTCATCACAAATCGGCAAATTGACTCAACAAAGCAGTGGAACTGAATCCCTAAAACGGAGATGGAGAGGAGAAAAATAATTGGTACTATTTGGTAATGAATAAGGGGGGCATGTATGTATGTTTGTATATTTGGGAGAAGGAAAACGACTATGTGTAAAAATTCAGTGACAATCACAAAAACTGTTGGAAAAATAGTACCAGAGTGCGCATATTTATCAATCTACAGTGCTTTCTTGTAAATATCTAGGATTAAGATGAAAGAAATGGCATTATAATGTTTAATCAGTTAATTAACATTTGTATTCATTGAACAAATGCACTCAAGAAATGAAAACCCAAAATAACACACAACCATTAATTAGAAAATAGACCAAAAAAATTAACAATAAAACTTTTTCTTCAAGCAAAATTGCAAATAAGAAATCATATAATTAATTAAAGGGATACTTACCAGTGCAAATAGGAGAAGATGTTTAAACCCTAATTCAGGTAATAGCTTTGACAGAACAAAGGAGTTTTTTCGGTGGGTGGCGACGGCGGAGACGGGGATAGGGACGACGGAGATGGGCGATGGCTGATCTATCGAGTAGAGAGAGAGAGAGAGAAAACGTTGAGGGGAGAGAGAGTGAAATAAGAAATGGGGAAAATTTTGAGAGATGTGTGATATTAATTTGATTTACTGACCACGTGAGGTCGCTTAATCTAATTTAATTATTATTTATTTTAAAATTTTCCGACCTCATGAGGTCGCTAATCATAAAATTATTTTTAATTTTTTTTAATTTATGCATTCCGACCTCGTGTGGTCGCCCAATTAATTATACATTTAATTCCTTAAAAAAATTTACCGACCTCGTGTGGTCGGTCTTGCTTTTGTGGTCGATTAAGCGACCTCGTACGAGGTCGGTAATGTATTTTCTAATTTATTATTAAATTAGAGACCTTTTTAGGTTAGTTTTTGTAAAATAAAAATTACAAAATAAAAAAACATGCTTATACCGACCTCATGAGGTCGCTTTTTTTCCGACCTCGTTGAGGTCGCTTTTTATAGGTCGCTTTTCAGCAGTTTTTTAGTAGTGAATAACAATGCCATAAATATATTTTTATAGATGATTTTGCCTGAATTGATATGATACAGATTTCATAGGACTATTTTCTTGAAGCAACTTTATCATTTTTTGTCATTGCTCTTACACTTTTTGCCCTTCTCCTTCTTTGAATATATAAATAAAAGTCAGTGCAAATATTAGTTGAGGTCGGGAAGTAGAGGCGGACCCAGGATTTTAAGATGGCGGGGGCACTATTGTCTTAACATAAACGCCAACAAAATTTGTAATGACGACTGAGGGATAATACTATGTCAGACCGGTTATTAATAGCGTAGCAATGGCAAAAATATAAGCATATAGGTCAAATATGTGTAATAAATAAAATTTAACACAGTGAAGCAAATGAAAGAGATAGCTGAGTGGCTAAGGCTGTGCAACATGTGGTGACAGTGTATGTTGGAATCTGGGCGAGCTCATTTAACGCTTATTGTTTTCCTAAAAATAGGCTCAAAAAAATAATTAAAAGTGGCATTCGGGTTCGATCCGGTGTGACATGTAAGGGAAGCAGTAGTTGCAACCAACGTGCCCCAACGACACTTTTGTTTGTTAGAGTGCACAATTAAATATATTCTAATTTCTCAAGGTATATACACGTATATATACATAATTTTTTCCAAAGGGTCGGAGTGGAAGGACTAATAGATCTGGTGATTGATATGAAGTAAATGAAGATTTCAATTAAAGATTATCTAGGCTATTATCATTTTTTTGTATTGGTGCCTTTCTCAAATAATATTTATAATTTTTTTTATATATTATTGGTGATTTATTTAAATTTATTTGCGTAATTTTAATGAAAACTTTAGTTTTGCTTATTTTTTAGTAATAAAATTATAAAATTGAAGATACATGAAACATACGCCCCATAGATCCATGGGATTTACGCCCGGTGACTCGAGGCTTACGCCTCGCCTCGTACTGCGTAACATGCCTCGCCTCGCGCCCCCGCCTTTTAAAACAATGAGTCCAAGATTTGTTTTTTTGGTGTGTTCTTCAAATTTCAAGCATTGCAAGAAGCACTTATTACATTGGAGCGATATCGTTATATCAACGTATCAAATTCTTGAGCCAGGTTTTCTTATTCTAGCTTTATATTATATTTCTCATTGAAAATTCGTGATTGTCAATATCCTCGTATATACTCTTGTTTTAGTTATTATTAGAATTTATTCAATTTAAATATGTCAACCAGAGAATATACATTTGGTTGTGCAAAAAGAGAGAAAAAAGAGAAAATATGAAGAATTAATTAATTCCCCAAAAGGAGCTCTTTTCCAAATACATATATTGCTTATAGAATAATGTTAACGAGCTCTTGTAAGCTGTTTCCAAATTAAAATTGATAAAATCTTATCTAAGATCAACAATGTCTCAAGAGAGATTGAATGGATTAGCTATATTATCAATTGAAAAGGAATTGTTAGAACAAATCGATTATAAAACAATAATTAATGAGTTTGCATCTAAAAAATCTATACATCTAGATTTTAAATTAATATATATATATATATATATATATATATATATATATATATATATATATGACGATATTTTCTTTAAAAAAAAATATAGGGCCCCTATGATGATATTTTCTTTTAAAAAAAATGTAGGGCCCCTCTGTGAAGTTTCGCTTTAGGCCTCCTATTTTGTTGAGCCGGCCCTAGAAGAGTGTGTTAATTGTGAAAAGAATGAGGGAAAAAGTAAAAAAGAAATAAAATACAAGTAAGGCCATTAAGTCAATTTTATCAAATTTGACCGGTTAAAACAAAGTTTCACATACACATTTTTTTACAAAATATGTACTAGACACATGGATAAAGTGGTATATCTTAAATACACTTTAGAAAAATTGAATATGTAAAAAAGTTGTACGATGAATGGATCACACAGATTTGATCTCAAGATTGGAGGTAAACTATGTATTCTGCTTTTATCTGGACATCAAACAACAAAGTAATTTCTTTAGAGTGGTATATGGCTTCTAAGAAGTGATAAATCGAACAAATACTATCCATCGGCCCAACCCTACGTGTAAGCTTACTATTGGAAAAAGAAAAAAAAAACGTTTAAGAAGATTTTGTTTTTGTTTGACTCTCAAAATATTAATTATGTTACTGAAGAGAAATGGCATATTATATATAAATAATTCATTTCTTTCCTAATTTTAATCATCATGAAATCATTCTAAGGATTAGCATTAGACCCAGAAGAGGTACTTAGGCATATATGCATCATCCATTATGTGCCTTAATTATGCGTCAATCGCGTATATAGGTAAGATTTTATGTCAATGATGTATCGGACTTATTGTCACAATTCAGCTAATTGGAATGTTCGACTACTCTGAAATTTTAACTTATTTAGATTATTTACTTTGTATTTTTTTTTCAAGTGACGTCAATTTGTTTTTGGTCTATACGTGCGTCTGCTCCACTAAACAGCTTGTCAATCATTGGTTTTGGCACCAACCTCCTTGACCCCCATCCTAGGCCCCCGCCTTCAAATCAAATTAATAAATCCTCATTGGCAGAGGGAAGTAATTAGAAGAGTGGATGCTTTTGACCATCAGGGTAATAAATGAAAAAAATCTCCTAATATGGCCTCCAAAATATTCTCATGTTTCATGTAAGTGTTGGAGAAGTGGCACTGCAGTACTGAGAATAAGTTGAAATCGTACAAACAACAAAATGAGCTGTTGATTGTTACCAGCATTGGACTTTCGAACGCGTAGAAAATTATTCCCTTGTGTCTTGGAAATCTTCCATTATTTTCATAAAACTTATACACACTTATCTTTGAATTGAATATTTTACATAAATTTTAGGACCTTTATTATTTTGATTGACAATTGGATATGGCCATCTGACCCTCGGACAACGTTAGGTTTTGAAACGTCACAAGTTCTATATTTCGTGTAGGGCACGTTCACTAGTTCTATTAGTTTGTCAATAGATTGATTTTGTAAGTTAATGTAAAATCCAAGAACATTGCACATATGCGTATCCATTGAGGTTGCATAGGCCAAGTCTTTCTCGTATGGCTTCTTTTACGGTTGGCAATTGAATGTGACGCTTGTTTAGAGTTGAGGAGATGAGAGGCTAGCTGTTGATTCTCCCATATCTGTTATGGGATGTGTATTTTGGTCTCTTTATATGGCACGGACAATCCTTCTTCCTTTTGAATGGGATATTGGGATGTGAGTCAGAACGTTCATTTTTATCACAGTATCAAGCTACACATCCCAATTCATTGTTTACCCCATGTTGGCCCCCATCATATATTCTCCACGTTTCAAATGTCCAACCCGAGCGTGTTGGGGGGTGTTGATTCTCCTCATCGGTTGTGGGATGGGTATTTGGTCTCTATATATGGTTTGATCAATCCTCCTCCCTTTGAGTTAGCTTTTGAGGTGTGAATTAGGCTCAAAATCTATTTTATCAGAGGCTATAATAATCAAGTTAACATTAGTCCATATTTGTAAAAATTTCAATACTGCTTGAGGGAGATATTTCTTCCATTATAGTGTTTTTCACACACTCTTCGTAACAGTGTGACACCTCTTGTCATTATTTCGTTAAGATACGCTTACGCTGTAAAAGTCTGCAAATCCATAATGGTTTCCATATGTTAATGATGCATGATTGGAATTTCAAGAGAATGCATATACTTCTCAAGATATAGACTTAAACAATGTATCAAAGAATTTTGCATTTCATACGTAGACTTTAGTTGATCTTAAAAAAAAAAATCTCTTTAAAATTCTATTAGGTACATTGGGAGAACAAGGACAGTGCAAATTAAACCCACACCTCCTATCAGGTAAAAACAAAACTAGCTCCCATTAATGCTGCTAGATAATTGTAAGCCTTGATGGTTGATGGTAACTAATCTTCATTTTTAGGTATTAACATTTCAATTATTTGACAGCGCCCGACTTGGGATTTTTTTCCCGATAGGGCAATGGATCGTTGTGTCTTACAACTGGAGAGAAACAATTGAACTACAATTTTTGACTCTTCGTTACTTAAGTCGGCGTTGCTTTGCCTTTTTTCAAATTCTGAATATCTGTCTACATTTATGTGGCACCGTTTGGCTTGGCACAAATTTAAAAAAGAAGAAAAAAACTTTTGAAATTTGTGATCTAAAACAAATCTTGGATATTTGTGTGATTATAAATCATTCACGAAGGCTAAAGGAGAATTTTAAAGTTAAGTTGTTTCTAATTATTGAAGGGTGACATTCTCTTTGGGACAGTCTAAAAAGGAAAGAGTGACACATAAATTGGGACAGAGAGAGTACTAAAATATAGATGAAGGTCGAAGGGTCTGGTTGGAATGAAGGAAAATATTTTTCTAGAAAATATTTTCTTGGAAAATAAGTGGATCTCTTACTTATTTCCTAGTGTTTGGTAAGTAAAAGACATTATCCCAAGAGCAATTATATGTAATCTTGCAAAACGTTATGAGTTGGAATGGGGAGGGGGATGCGTTAAGGGGTGGGAATAGGTTAGGGGCGTGGGGTGGTGGGGAGGAGAGATGATTAACTGAATATCGTTATGAAACTTGTTTTCCTACTTTCACTAGGGAAGTCATTTTCCTCATTTTAAAGGAACTTGTTTTCCTAGAGAATATGTTTTCCAAAACATCTTGACCAACCAAACATGAAAACGTTGAAAACATTTTCTAGAAAATATTTTCCTCCATACTAAGCACACCCGAAATCCTCCTTATTTTATTTTTATATAAACCTTAATCAAAATTATATTTTAGATTTATTGTGCCAAATCTTATAAAAGAATTTTTATTTTATCTATCCCTCTCCCAGAAGCTCCCCATTTCTGCTCTATTGGTGATCGACTCGGACACACGATCCTCGGTTTGGAAGTGGAGGTGGAGGGTGCATACCATCTAAGCAACCCCCTCACTTGAATCAACCCATTAGAAGGTCCAAATCGAAAACCAAATCAAAGGCACCTGCCCTCCAATTTCTATTCTTTGTTGTGTATGTCAAACTTTTTTTGTTCCACACGTGAGTCATTCTTTCGATTGAGTAGGTGAGAATCCCCGTCCTTCAAAGATCGACATGATAATAGTGTGTATAAGGTTTTATCTAACCTACTTCGATGCTTTGCGGAGACGAAAGCATAGCTACCCTTGCCCGAGGGGTGTCAAGCGACATCCCTTCACCGGAGAATTACATTGTATAGATTGGTGAAATTTTGATTTTATAGGTATATATACTAGTGTTGACACCCCTTAAATCAAGTTGATGGTTTAGTGCAGTGGTTAAGGCGTTGCAAAGCTTCACTAAGGTTGTGTGTTTGAACGTGGGTAGCAACATATCTATATTTTTTGACACTCCTTAATATATATAGGCGTTGGCCGTACTTTTGCATGAGGGACTTGATTCTGAAATGAAACAATTGATAGAATTGATATATCACGGAAGAATGATAGGGACCAAATCCTATTTGAAGTGGATGGTATGAGTTTGTTAAATACTCGACAAGAACCCAAAACTCTCATTTTTGTTTAGTGACAATTGAATAAATGGAGCCAATCAACTCAAAACAGTGACAATTGAATAAATGGAGCCAATCAACTCAAAACGGGATAAACCTACTGAATGTGCATTCCTATTTTCCATGTGAATACATCACAAAGGTGTTATGATGTCAACTTCAGGGGGCTAAACTTTTTAAATAGTTGGACTGACAGGAGTTTGGCCAAAATTTGGCAAATACGTGAACTACTATGCAATGTAGGAAGATGATGCAACCACCATTTCCATCACCTTAATTTTTGGTTCAAAATTCATTACCTCCCCAACTTGCAAAATTATACTCTCTTCGGTCCCAAACATGAGATATTTTGACATACTGAATCTATTCCAAATATATTTGATATTAAAAAAAAAAAAAAAAAAAAGAGAGTACTCACTTATTACCTTTTTCCAATTCTATCCATACTGGTTGAATCATCAGCTTGTTTGGATGGTTGTTACGTGTGGTTTCATAACGTATTGTATTGTATAATTTTGATGAATACGATTTTTTGAATAGATTGTATTGTTTTAGTGTCGTATATAACGTCATCACACATCAACAATTTTTTACTCTTATTTTAGTATAAACGTCTGTGGAAAATAGAGAATGAGTAATTCAAGAGGAAAATGATATCTAAAGCACAAAAAAAAAAAGGTCAAAGACTTCATAGTACTTGCATTCATTAATATGCAGTAAGGATAGGAAATATTTATGAAACTAAGGCCATTGGAGAATCTTTAAGTCCAAGTCTAGGAAACCCTAGCATGATGTTATTATTGATAAGGAGCCAATAAAAAATGCCTACGAGAGGAGGAAGAAGGCAAGGACCACTCACAGGAGCAGTAAATTAAAACCCTAAAACTTTGACCATTATCCTCTTATGTCTGCAACATCTCCATCTCAAACGTACCATATAGATGTTGATGTTTTACCAGATAATAATCCAATAAATGCTTTAAACTTTGTCCAATCTAAGTAGTGGTCAACAATAATCAAGGACATTACAATTGACGTGAAAAAAAAAAAATTACCTTGACTTTGAGACAGTGAGAATAGTTTGTCACGTTAACCATGATCGCTTGTCACTTTTGTCAGTAATTGACAAACTCGACCTTTCTGCCTTTTGATGATAGCAAAAATTACTTCACGTCATCAAAACAGCTAACTTCATTGTTTTTAGCTTTATTATTATTATAATAATATGCAAAACAACGGGATGCAGGTAGGTGAAAGTAACACATATTAGTTCTTGAAATGTCAAGAAGTGATAGTTTTTCTAAGTTTATCAAATCAAGAGCGGGAGTGATATTGTTTTCAACTCCCTACTCATTAAATGCTTGCCTTGCACTTGCTATATTTCGAGAACGGTAACATTGGCCTTGCACTTTCTATATTGGAGTTAATGTTCTTGTCTCCTGATAATAAAATTTCAATGCTTGCAATAAAACACTAAAGTGTACTCACAGCTTCTCCCCCTTCACCATTTTCATTGGAGAATCCATGATGAGATGTCCAAATGTTAAAGGTCAGGAATAAGTTATAATGGGTCAAGGCATCACATGAATACCTGACATTTTCAAGATCAAAACTTAAAGTTCATCCACAGGAAAGAAAGAAACTTGTTGCTAATTTAGAAAGATCTTTCGAAACCATTTTTTAAGGAGATTGTAAGATGCCCCTTCAAAGCCAAAACAAGAAAAAGGCAAAAAAAAAATAAAAAAAATAAAAAAAAAATTAAATAAATAAATTATCAAAAAAAGAAGAAGCTGTCTTAGCACGAAGCATCCCGCCTTCACACAAGGTCTAGGGAAGGGCCGCATATTACACCCCTTGGGCTCCAACCGTTCTCCCGACAATGAGGGACGATTTGTGTACTAAACTTCCTTTTTTTTTTATTTTTTTTTTTATTTATTTATTTATTTTTGGGTGAGAAGGGGCATCTTACAATCTCCTATCGCATTGCTTTCAAGATATCCTTCGACTCTTCTTCCCTATTCACATGGAAATAATGTTGATGAAACTTGTGGTATAGGTTTTCCTTTGCATCGTAAACAAAGCCCTGATAAGTGATATATCTTCTAGTGGCTGGTGCCCGCACTGACATACTCATGCTATTTTATTATAATGAGTTTCCAATAACAGAGTCATGATGGGGTTACATGTTGTTATCTCTGAATGCAACAGTAGCTATTCAGGCCATTGAGTATTAAAGAGATGTAAGAACTACAATTTACATGTATGCACCACATTAATATGAAACACAGCTTTAGCTTCCTCATATGTGAATTCACTGAAAGGCCGAAACAAATCAGATATTCACAGCATAGACCATCAGAATTAATCAGATACTTCTAGTACTCAATTACTCTGCAAATAACTCTGTATACCCAGATTCTTTTGGGAAGGTCCATTAAAAGAAAATGGCAAGAGACTACATAAAATGTTACTTGTACCAATGGCCCCTATGTTACATTATAACAAGTGGAAGTAGAGAAACGTCAATATTAATCCTTTCTTGACTCACTATTTCCGTTGGTGACCGATCACTTGTGAGAAATTTGTAATGAACTCTGACACAAGTTTTGTTTTCCCGAACCTTGCAAAGTAACAACATGAGGACAAACTAAAAAGTCATATGAAGTGTTGAAATTCTGCTATGAAGCATTAAACTGTGTTTATGTGTTAATGTGCAACTACAGCTCCGTGAAACAAGCTCGAGTTTTTAAGCTCGAGTTGTTAATGTGCAACTACACCCCTTTCTTACCCTTTTCTCCTCTTTGGACTCAGTATTAAATCATCGACGCCATCGTTATTAGTTTTTAATCGTTTCTTTGATTTTACATCACCATTTATTCAGAGGTTGCTTGAGATTAGTCGTGGTGGAGACTTAGGGTCCCATGCAGGAATCTTATTTGCTCCAATTAGGTGACACATCTGGAATTAGGTGACAATTGAATTTGTTAGTGAGGTGTAGGATACGTGGATAAATTTTAATCTACTTTTGGTTGATATGAAGTATGTATGGGTTAAAGTATGCTATAATGTGTGAGTATATATATATATATATATATATATATATATATATATATATATATATATATATATATATATATATATATATATATATATTTTAATATCTTGAATAAGTATGTGTCAATATTGGTGATTAAGCCAAACTATATATATGTATATATATGTATGGTAATATATTGGGAGGGATAAACAAAGCCGGTTTTTGATTTAATCGAGAGAGAGAGAGGGCAA
>NW_026713616.1:0-26973 GCF_029784015.1 Lycium ferocissimum | reverse complement strand
AGGGGAAAAGGGGCAAGAAAGGTTAAAGGAATTTATGGCCGCCACAACAAGGAGAAGGTTAGTGAGTGGGTAGGCTCGGCCAGGGGAAAACAAATTGAAATTATAAGACAATAGTTGTGTGAAAGATGCAAAGATGCGATCATGAACAAAACCAAGAAAATTCGAGATATATATCTATATATGTGGGTGCAGGTTGTAGTATCAGAAAGGAAGATGAAGACTCGACGAAAGAAGAAAGGAAAGGGTGTACTTTGTGAGGATTTCATGATAAGAACAAGAACCGACAGAACACTAGAAGGACTATGACGCATAGATGTGATGCAAAAAAGTAGTTAAGGAGAATTACGGGACAAGATGAGCTAAGCTAATGAAAGGACGAGCCGTGGGAATGGATTCCTTGGAAAATTTCCGTTAACGTACAAAGGAATAGGCTGACGAAGGGTAAGGTGTATGCGATGTTTTGATAAGTAAGAAATAGTATTTAATGGCCCTAAATGAGATTTCAAAGACATTTAAGGATAGGAAGTTGTTATGAAAAGCAAGTCAAATGTCGCGTGTCGGACAAGATTTACGAGTATCGAGTTAATGACATTTTAATGATGCTTTGAGGAAGAGTTATTGTCACGACCCAGCCCGGTAAGCCGTGACTAGTGCCCGAGCCGGGCACTCGTACCCACCTATCAACTATAATCGTATCATAGCAAACATAATAGGAACTTATACGTACGCAAGGCACGACATCGCGCGCGCGTATATACATATATCATATATACGGCCGAGGAGATACGACACAAACACAATCGAACAATTAGGCTACCCACAACCCACTTTTATGTCTACGTACCCTAAGAGTCATAGCGAATCATATGACGGGACGGTGGCCCGCCGTACCCCGAATAAACATAGACATATATACACCAAAAGAATACGGTACTAAAGTGTAGGCTCGGAACAAAAGCGAGCGATCCAAGACGGCCGAGTAGGAATCCTAAGTGCGGCTCACCAGACGACGAGTATCTGCACCGCGCGGCATGAAAATGCAGCCCCCCGAAAGGGGGTCGATGCGGAATATGTACCGAGTATGTAAGCATAAAATACGAGAAATGGATCGTACGAAAATAAGGAGGACAAAAAAGTAGTATAGTAACTTAAACTCATAAAGCTTACCTTGATACATAAATCATGCATTTGAAAATCGTAAATAGACCGAATGACATAAATGGAAAATCATCGAACATATGCAAGCATAACGTGCCCCGGCCTAACGAGGGACGCGGTAAGTAAAATCATCATATGCATGTACATGTAACGTGCCCCGGCCCTCTAGTGAGGGACGCGGTGAATAGAGTCATCATATGCCATCCTGGCCGCCTCCCCCATATCATCATATCATATATATATATATATATATATATATATATATATATATATATATATATATATATATATATATATAACGTGCTCGCCCTACAGTGGACGCGGTGAATAATGCGGTGGAATTGCACGAATACATGCCCCCGGCCCGGACGCGATGGCGCACATCGAGCTTTGCACGAGCGATAGCGAGAAACCATATGCACATAAATCATCATAATAGACTCAATGGATACATAAGTAGTCGACGCTCGAGAGTTAAAACGTAACCGGGTTAAGTTCTTTCAAAAACAAGTCGTTAGGTCTATACAACGGAAAATCTCGGGGACCACGGATATGCATCAACCAATCCGGGCCCGCCCATGGAAGTTAAAATCATTTTACGTCACAAAACTTTTTACGAACGTTTTAAAGCAATCCGATTCTATCTATGAAAGTTACGGACATTTTTAGACATAGGATCCTTTAGCAAAACCGTTTATACAACATTCCAAATCCAACCATATCAAAGACATAAAGACCATGAGATACGACCATATTAAGGATACTAACCTCGATAAACGTATGAATCATAAACATGCTCGAAATTTAAGAGTGGATTTACCTCAAGCTCGTGTCATAGCCTAATTACAACTAGGACATGCCAAAAGAAAGAAAAGGGTGAGCTTTACATACCTCGGCCGCTTCCTAAGCTAATCCAAACTTAAGTATTGGGCTGCCCACGATCTACAACAACATCGTTATATGCCAAACATTAGCTGTAGATACTTAAAACTCTAATCTCAAACTAGCACTTAATTCGAAAAATTTGGGCGGCATTTCCGTAAATTCAACAACCCCCGAGAATTCAACTCAAAATTCAACAACAACAACACCAACAATCATTCATAAACATCAACAATCGATTCAAAACGCATTCTAACCTTAGTACCTCTTTCTACATACTTCAACATTTCATTATATTCAACTCGACTACTCACATTCAAATCAATATAAACGCTCATACGTTCAATTACCAATCCGAACCCATTCAAACAATATTCAAAAATGCTTTAAACAATTCACATAATATTTCAAACAACCCAAACAAAACTCCAACTCACCCGAAATCACTCCCAAACCCGAGAACAACATCACTAACACATTCCTCACTTCCGAATTCATGAATTATACCAACAATCACATGTTAACAATGTCATTCTCTTAATATAAAAATTACATTAAAAGCACATTAACTTCCAAATCTGCCCGCAACAATTATAACATCAACTTGAATCGTTAAAACCTCATTATCAACATAGAATCCACAACGACAACAACTAAAACACTAAGTAACATTAATTCACTCCTTGTCACACAACATGACCTACATTCGGCCACAACATCAACTCCAATATTTCATGAGTTTCAATTACTTCTACACACTACAACAACACCTATACACGGCCACACACACATACATACACACACGGCTACACCCCCAACACCCATAATTTCATGAATTTTAGTCATTTCCACATACTACGACATGCATCAACCATTCATAACATATAAAAGAGAAGATTAAATCTTACCTTCTTCACTCCACTCTCCTACACGCTAGAATGAGTTTTGCAAGAATAAGCGTTTTGTTTGTTCCAACGACTACTCCGTTGTGAGGCCTTCCAATTAGTAGAAAACTAGAAGAAAATAATTTTTTGATCACTATTTTTGGCCTTCACTTTTCCCTCACCTTGGCCGAATATGGCTCCTTTGTTTTTGCTCTCCAAGTTCTTGAATTTTCTTGAATTGTCTAAGGATGGAAATGGTGAAGATGACTAATTAGTCATCTTTTTTCTCACTTATATTAACCATCCATATGGCCATGGCCCACACCAAGGTGGCCGGCCACATGGCCCCTTTCTATTTTTTTTTTTTTTTTGTGTTCATGAACTAATACTTTCCATAAATAACTTTTGACCCCAAATTTTCTTAGTATTCCATGCCAAGCAAATCACGAGCAAAACTTATGTCTTAAACAAAACCGTGGTTAAAAGTCTCGACTTTGCATCCCGGAATAGTCTTGTCCCTAACTTATCGTAGTTAACTCGGATTATCCCGACGTACGAAATACGGGATATAACATCCTTCCCCCCTTTAGAACATTCGTCCTCGAATGTTCAACTAGTCTTATAAATTCGTATAAGGATCTCGGGGGGTTCCCTTTAGCGCCATAGTATGCAATCTCATCCACCGATAGTATTTCTTCTTTACGTCCTCTTCAGCTTCTCAAGTCATCTCCTTTCCGTCATTATTCCGTCACAATACCTTAAGAAAAATCACGTCTTTGGTACACATCTTTCTTATCTTACGGACAATATAATAACATGTCACGACCCAACCCCGTAGGCCGTGACTAGTGCCCGAGCTGGGCACTCGCACCCTCAGCTAACCAGAATCAACTCATAGTAAGCATAATAGGAACTTATACATACAAAAGGCACGGTGAGCATATACGTATCGTACAAATAACCTGGAATGTACGAGACGTGTACGCAACCGAAGCCTACTACCCGCAACCCACGTACATGTCTACAGACCTCTAAGAGTAATAACAGAATCATATGACGGGACAGGGCCCCGCCGTACCCCTGAACAAACATGTACATATATAACAGAAGAGTTTGTACCAAAATACGAGCTCCTGAACGAAGGAGCACTCCAACAGCTGAATGGATATCCTAGACTCCGCGCGCACCAAAACGATCGTCGTACCGCGGGCATGAAACGCATCCCCGGAAGAAAGGGGGGTCGGACGAATATGTGTTGAGTACGCAAAGCATGGAATACAATAAACGAGATCATAAATCGAACCGGGGTTTACGAACAAGTATCGTAGAGAAAGAAAATGAAAATCGAGAGTAAAATCGAAGACTTGCCTTGAATCGTATATCATGTATGTCGTTGTCCTACCATATTATCATCATATATGCATACGTACCCGGCCCTCTGGAGGGACTCGGTGAATGAAATCATATAATCATCATACATAGACATCATGTAATCATATGTATATACATATATACCGTACCCGACCCTCTAGTGAAGGACTCGGTGAAATGTCATATACATACCGTACCCGGCCCTTCAATGAGGGACTCGGTAAAAGGGGATCCTGTCCCCATCATGTACATATATAAGGGGATCCTGTCCCCGGCGCCGTCATCATAGCAAATATACCGTACCCGGCCCTCTAGCGAGGGACTCGGTGAACAATGCAGTGAACTGTGCACGAAAACATACCCGGCCCGGGACTCGGTGAAAGACATATTGAGCTTTGCACGAGCAGAGTAGTGAGAAACCATATGCATATAAATCATATCAAAGACTCGATGAAATAAGTTAAGCTAACTATCATTTGAAAATCGGACAAGAACTATGTCAAGTACCTTTCGGACACCTCTCGGAACATGTCAAATCGAACTTTACAAATCATAGCTACGTATTGAAATTACATGCATAAAAATCACGTTTTAGACTCGGAACAATAAGTAATCAAACTTGGGAGTCGGAATAGTAAGCATAATATGTTCTTTCAATCAAATCGGTAGAACTATACAACGGAACGTCTCGAGGGCCCACGGACAGGTATCAAACCAATCCGGGCCCAAGTATGGAAGTTAGCGTCATCATACGCTACGGAACCTCCTACGAGTATATCGAGGCGATCCGAGCCCTTGTGTGAAAGTTACGCTCGTTCGTAGTTTCGGAATCTTTTTAGGAACAAATTCCTTATGTAACACTTAAGATTTAGACATACAAAAGACACAAGGATCATAACATGTTTACCTTGGAATATTAATGTTAAGAGATGAATAAAAGTCGAAACGCGCCTGACCGCAAGAGTAGAATCACCCCGAGGCTCGTATGATATTTCCCTTACGTTCAGGACATGCCAAAGAAAGAAAGGGTGAGCTTTACATACCTCGTTCTCGCTCTCCAAGCTAATCCAAGCTTACGTCGCGGACTTCCCACGATCTACAATATGTCATTAAATACCAAACATTAGCTAAAGGCACTTTAAGAATTCAACTCCAAACCAAAGCTTAATTCTGGCGTATAAATTGCGCAACTTCCCCCGTAAATACACCAACCCCCGAGATTTCAACTCGGCCAAATTCATCAACAACAACACCAACAACCAAACTACAACATCAATAATCAATTCAAAATGCATTTTAACATTAATGGCTCTTTTTACACAACTTCAACAACATTCATAATATTCCAATATACTCACTTCAACTACTTACCTTCAAACCAATATCAACGTTTACACATTCGATTACTAATCCAAACCCATCCCAACAATATTCAAGAACGCTTTAAACAATTCACACATTTTTCCAAACAACCCAAACCACACTCCAACTCACCCGAATTCCTCCCCAAACCCGAGAACAACATAATCCACATCCTTCTCTCCCAAATTCATGAATTACACTAACAATCCACACTTTAACAATGTCACTTCCATAAATACAAAAATTACGTTAAAAACACATTAACTTCCAAATCAGCCCATAACCATTACAACATCAATTTGAATCATTAAACTTGCATTTTTCATCATAGAATCCATAACGACGCTAGCTAGAATACTAACTAGAATTTGTTCATTCTTATCACACAAAGAGGACCATTTTCGTCAACACCATACACACACACATGGATGATTTTCATTCTTTTCTTTCACACTACCATAATCAAAACATGCTAATTAGAATTAATTCACCACTTTTAACACAACACACACATGCACGGTCAAACACCATGCACACGGCCCAACTTCAACATAACTTCTTTCATGAATTTCATCCATTTTAGCACACTACAACACACATAAACCATCCATAACACATAAAAACAAGATTAAACTCACCTTTCTTCACAACTTCTCAACTTGCCTAAATTTGGCTAAGGATGAAAACGAGTAGTCTATCGCAAACAACAACTCCCTCACATTAAGCACCTTCAATTAATAGGTTTGATTGAAGAAATAATTTTTTTTTTGATGGGTTAATTTTTGTCTTGAATTTGCAAGGCTTGGCCGAATATGGCCTTTTTTTCTCCCTCCTCAAGCTTCTTGATTTTTCTTGAAATTTCCTATGTTGAAGTGAAGATGACTTATTAGTCATCTTTTATTTTCAACTTATAGCCATCCATGTGGCCCTTGGCCCACACCAAGGTGGCCGGCCACATGGTCCTCCATTTTTTTTTCATATAATAATACACTTTCCAAAAATAGAATACTTTCTAAAAATGGAATTTGACCCCAATGTTTCCTTAACATTTTCATGCCAATAAAATCATACACAACTTAAGCCTTTAAAACATACAAAAGTCTCCACTTCGTATCTCGGGATCATCTTGCCCCCAACTTATCGTAATTCACTCATATTGTCCCGTTGCTCAAAATACGGGATATAACATCCTTCCCCTCTTTAGAACATTCGTCCTCGAATGTTCAACTAGTCTTATAAAGTCGTATAAGGACCTCGGGGGTTTCTTCATTGCCATAGTATACAATCTCATTTACCGATGGTATTCCTCTTTACCTCCCTCAAACCTTCTCAAGTCATCTCCTTTCCGTCATTATCCCGTCGTAATACTTTAAGAAGACCACATCTTTAGTATGCACCTTTCTTACCTTGCGAACATGTAATAAGGTCCAATATGTCTCAGGTCGAACTCCTCCTTCTCATCGAATCTTGTGATGCCTTCAAAGGGCGATATCTTCAAGCGTATCCACACGCCAATGTGAAATTCTAAGTGTCGACGCCGATTGTCGTCATATGCTTTCCGCCGTCTCTGAGCTATTAATAGCCGTTCCCCGCTTTAACTATTATCGGCTGATACAATTTTTGAAAGAAGTTGACATATAAATTCATTCTCCTTTAGTAACCGGCTAGCTCCAATAATCTTA
The DNA here is from genome assembly GCF_029784015.1 of Lycium ferocissimum. Lineage (NCBI taxonomy): Eukaryota > Viridiplantae > Streptophyta > Magnoliopsida > Solanales > Solanaceae > Lycium > Lycium ferocissimum. Next base: position 19,634 of record NW_026713616.1, on the reverse strand, counting down.
TAATCCTCTTTGCTCAACTTGTAACATTCGAGGTGTATTACCTCTAATTCAACCCGCTATCGTCCCTTTTCTCGGATCTTGCTTCCAACTTTTCGATCACGCATTGTGTGGCGGTCTCTACAAGACTACGCAAAGATGTTCAATTTAGCCCAAAAATACCTTAGCATGGTTTTACTAATCTTACACTTTACTTGGTCTCCGCCTCTCTTACCCTATAACCGGTATCGGAACAGATCTTTTTGGTTCCCCCATAGTCGTGTCCCGTTTGTCCTTCGTACTAGTTTTGTCTCGCACCTTAACTCAATTCATCTCTACATCATTCCCGCCCGCACCCGCAGCATTGTTACCGTATGGTTACTACCGAGTCTGAAACTTTTTCGTTAGGTATTCTCTTGGTCTCATTCCTAACATATAAGTGTCCATAGGTAATATAACTACTTCCGGGGTACAATTTGTACAAAGTATACCCCCTCTTAACTACGCTTTTCCCTCTTATGGTTCACTCGCTCCACCTATTCTTTCCGTCTTAACATTCGCTTTATGGCCTACCCCCGTTGTACTCTCTTTCTTCCTTTACTCACCCTTTAGTGTTCTCACTTCCTACTATCGGAGGCTTCCCATGACTTTGCTATCCATAAGTCGCAGTGTTATTAGCGAACAACCCTATTGCTCACATTTTAGCCTCTAGTCCAGCCCGGTAGCGTTACCTCTCATAGCGCTCTCCGTAAGTTACTTATCGTAACTCTTTTGTCGTATTTTCCTCTAGGCTTTCACTCCCCAGTGTCATATCGTCCAACATCTCTACAATTAACCCACCGTACTATCTCCCTTACCACCCTAGCTTCCCCCCTTTAGGGGCGCACTTATATTATTAACCGGCTATACTTTGCTCTATGTCTACACCTTCCACTCTCGGTCAAAGCCGCACTTTTATTCCAAGATTTCGATCCCCTTGTCATTCATCTATTCACTTTCTTCCTTTCAAGAATTATTGTGTTAACACTTCCCAAGCTTATCCCATTAGTGAAAATAGCATTAGCTTGCCCTGTAACATTTGGGCCATTTATTCTTCTTTTCACTTGAACTTAGTTACCCGGTCCGGTTAATACCTTCCATAAATCGCACGTCGGGTCGAATACACATATCCGTCGATATAACCATGTACGGGATATTATGCATATGTAGACATATAGCCGCTACCTCCTCCCTTTACAAACTATCTTCCAACGCTATTCCAACTCATCTTAATCCTAAAGCCATAATGTCTTCTTTTCTCCGGTTCAAGCCGCCTCGGCCTACGCGACCTCCTAAGATTTCCGCCTACTCAGTATATTCCAAGTCCCTTTAGACTACTCTAGCTTCCCATTTGCTTCTTTTGACTAAAGTTGTAAGACTTTCAGAAACTTCCTGGGGGTCACCCATCCTAAAATTTCCCTCACTTAGCACGCTTAACTCCTGAACGTCGATGAAATACGATGCTCTAGCGCTAGTATAATCGCGTCCACCTCATCGCATGACCTTCATCACGTAATTTGAGTAAAGTAAAGTCTTAACGGTTTCCGAACGCTCTCAACACAATTACTATTTTACCCCTTTTTTGATCCTTAATACTCATTTTCCACCTACGGGGTGCAAATATTTTCCGTCCTAAATTCCGCATCCTCGGGCAACGAACACACCCTAATCGCCATTATTGGTAAATACCGGGTTATGTCGGCTTTTGGGATTTCTAGTTGCCGCTATTAATTAACATTCATGCAGTAAATACACATACATAAAAATATTACAATAAGGCTCGTGTACCTGTATCCGCATCCGGTGCCGCCTCCAAATCACCCGTCTCGCTACCCAAAGCATATAGGCGGTTAGAAGACCGCTAGGCCGGGGCCTCCCGCCGCGCTCTACCACGGCCTCGCCGACGTCCGGCGTGCCTCGCCCTCAGGGCGCATGGCTACCGAAGGAGACGAACCGAAGAATCGACCCAAGTGGTCACGCACTACCCGAACCACACTGTACGGACGGGTCCCGCATAATACAGACCTCGGACGGCCGCACGAGTAACAAGCATCAGTAGCAAAATGGCATCCCCAAAAATGAGGCCTACCACAGCGAGAACACCGAGGCAAAGGTGGCCTCGACTGACCCGAACTCCTGCCCATCTGTGAACCTGAAGCCTTGGAGCTCTGACCGGCTCCTGGATGCCCTGCGCTATCCAATCCCCTAACTGGAGGCCGTGGGGGTGCGCTCCGCGCTGGCTGAGAGGAATACCCGGCATACCGTCGTGGCTGCCCGCCTCGAGACTCCCTGGAGTAGCCCGTCGATCCAGCCCTCTTGGGCTGGCCCCGTCATGACCTGCGCCAGGCCGGCCGCCGCCCCCTATGTCGACTCTCCATTCCCCGACGTACGCCCCCTCGCACCCGTGAAATATCCGTACACGGCCGGGAAGCCATCGCCATACGACTATCAATCAAATACCGGTCCAGCCCCATCACATAGTGATGCAATCTGTCAGCCATATCGGCCACAATCGTGGGCGCATATCTAGCCAAGGAATTAAACTCGAGGCTCTAATCACGAACACTTCGGCCATTCTGCCTCAGATGTAAGAATCTATGAACTCTAGCTCGCCTCATCTCCGGAGGCAAAAAGTGGCCGAGAAAGGCCTCCACAAACTCGTCCCATACTGCTGGAGGAGCATCTACGCCCCTCGACAGCTCCCAGGACTCATACCAATTAACCGCAACATCCCGCAGCCGATATGAAGCCATCCCAACCCGACCCGCCCTCCGAAGCTGGTCAAGACGCAGCCGCACGCCGCATCTCGTCCGATAAACTCGGGGGTCCCCAAGTTTCGACCCGAAAACTTCCTGTGAGATTACAAGTCAAAAAATCACGGCCCTCTCGACCGTCACGTCTCGTCACATAATCACCCCTAAACCGTACCGCGAGCCCCTCGCCCCGCCACAATCCTAGTCAACAACGCACCGCATCTCGCATGGCCCTATCCTCCGCCCCAAGCCGGGAGCCGGCGGCCCTGGCCGGGAGGTGGAGCGCCTCTCGACCGGCCACCGCCGTCGCTCCAAACCCTTTCAGGCGGGCAAGGGAACCGCCGCCGGGGCACAACCTCGGGCGAGCACGGGCCCTAGTAACTCTCTCGTCCGGCTAGTCTCTCCCGCTGGCCGCCGACTCGCTCTTCTCACTGCCGTTTCGGAGGCATCGCTAAAAACACACGAATTACAGGAGAGTCATCCCGATAATACAACTTTATCGCACGATCTAAGATCGAAGAAGGGATAACATCCTAATTGTCCCCGCAGCCTCCCGTTTATAGACGTAACACAACACACCGATAAACAGGACTCTACTAAACACGATCCGTAGACATTCCGAGGACGAATCGCTTCTCGATACACTTTTGTACGACCCAACCCCCGAGTCGTGACTAGTGCCCGAGCTGGGCACTCGCACCCTCAGCTAACCAGAATCAACTCATAGCAAGCATAATAGGAACTTATACATACAAAAGGCACGGTGAGCATATACGTAAATACATATCATACAAATAGCTCCTGAATGTACAGACGTGTACGCAACTCGTCTATACTACCCGCAACCTACGTACATGTCTACGTACCTCTAAGAGTAATACCGTAATCATATGACGGGACAGGCCCCGCCGTACCCCTGAACAAACATGTACATATATAACAGAAAAGTCTATACCAAAATACGAGCTCCTGAACGAAGGAGCACTCCAACACCGAACGGGATGTCCCTGGGACTGGGCGGCGCACCGAAAACGATCGTCCGTACCTCGCGGGCATGAAACGCGACCCCGAAGAAAGGGTCGGTCGGAATATATGATCGAGTACGCAAAGCATGGAATACAATAAACGAGATCATAACCGAACCGGGGGGTTTACGGAACAAGTATAGTAACTCGAAGAAGAAAATCGAAGATTTAAAATTTTGAAGACTTGCCTTTGAATCGTATATCATGTATGTCAGTGTCCTACCATATTATCATCATATATGCATACCGTACCCGGCCCTCTAGTGAGGGACTCGGTGAATGAAATCATATAATCATCATACATAGCCATCATGTAATCATATGTATATACATATATACACGATGCCGTGCCCCCCCCAGCGAGGGACTCGAAATGTCATACATACGGCATCCGGCCTTCAATGAGGGACTCGGTAAAGGGGATCCTGTCCCCATCATGTACATATATAAGGGGGATCTGTCCCGCCGAGCGCCGTATCATAGCAAATATACCGTGCCGGCTCTCAATGTAGTGGACTCGGTGAACAATGCGGGAATCGCGCACGAAAACATACCGGCCGGGACTCGGTGAGACATATTGAGCTTTGCACGAGCGAGTAGTGAGAAACCATATGCATATAAATCATATCAAAGACTCGATGAAATAAGTTAAGCGAACTATCATTTGAAAATCGGACAAGAACTATGTCAAGTACCTTTCGGACACCTCTTGGAACATGTCAAATCGAACTTTAGAAATCATAGCTACGTATTGAAATTACATGCATAACAATCCATGTTTTAGACTCGGTAAATAAATAAGTAATCAAACTTGGGAGTCGGAATAGTAAGCATAATATGTTCTTTCAATCAAATCGGTAGAACTATACAACGGAACGTCTCGGGGGCCCACGGACAGGTATCAAACCAATCCGGGCCCAAGTATGGAAGTTAGCGTCATCATACGCTACGGAACCTCGCATATCGAGGCGATCCGAGCCCTTGTGTGAAAGTTACGCTCGTTCGTAGTTTCGGAATCGTTTTAGGAACAAATTCCTTATGTAACACTTAAAATTTAAACATACAAAAGACACAAGGATCATAACATGTCTACATTGGAATATTAAAATTAAGAGGTGAATAAAAGTCGGAAACGCGCTCGGACCGCAAGAGTAGAATCACCCCGAGGCTCGTATGATATTTCCCTTACGTCTAAGACATGTCAAAGAAAGAAAGGGTGAGCTTTACATACCTCGTTCGCTCTCCAAGCTAATCCAAGCTTACGTCGCGGACTTCCCACGATCTACAATATGTCATTAAATACCAAACATTAGCTAAAGGCACTTAAGAGTTCAACTCCAAACCAACGCTTAATTCTACAGAAATTTGGGTAGCACTTCCCCTGTAAATACACTAACCCCGAGATTTCAACTCGGCCAAATTCATCAACAACAACACCAACAACCAAACTACAGCATCAATAATCAATTCAAAATGCATTTTAACATTAATGGCTCTTTTTACACAACTTCAACAACATTCATAATATTCCAATATGCTCACTTCAACTACTTACCTTCAAACCAATATCAACGTTTACACATTCGATTACTAATCCAAACCCATCCCAACAACATTCAAGAACGCTTTAAACAATTCACATATTTTTCCAAACAACCCAAACCACACTCCAACTCACCCGAATTCCTCCCCAAATGTTATATCTTGCATTTTTATACGTTGAGACAATCCGGTTTAACTATGGAAAGTTAGGGACAAAACCATTCCGGGATACAAAGTCGAGACTTTTTGATCTTCGATTTGATTTCGAGTCATAAGTTGTTCATGAGTTTGTTGGTATGGAACACTTAGGAAGATTTGGGACCAAAAGTGATATAATTGGAAGTTGAAAATCATGCATTATTTTGGCCCTTTGGCCGTGCAACATGGAATGGTCCCACACACTTCAGGACAATTTTAATTGGTCCAACACATGTGTGTGGGCCATGAACACATGTGCAATTCTTGTGGGAGCTTAAAAGATGAAATCTAAGTCATCTTTTATCATTTCAACACTTAGAAAAAAAGTAGAAGTTGAAGAACCATCAAAGAGGGGCTCTCGGCCACAAGCTTAAAAAAATCAACTTCAATTTGAGCCATCCCAAAATTATTTCCTTGGTGCTAATCTATTAATTGGAGGTCCCTAAGTAGCATGGAAGTGTTGTTGGAGCGATCAACCCGCTAGTTCTCATTATTGCAAACCCTAGCCTATTGTGAAGTTGAAGGAAGAAAGGTAAGATTTGATCATGTTTTATATGTTATAAAGGTTGTATGCATGTTGTAGTATGTTAAAATGGATGAATATCATGAAAAATAGTATGTTGGAAGTGAGTTGTGTGCATGGTGTGCTAGCCGTGCAAGTGGGTGTGTGTGTTGTGTTGTGTTGAAGCTATGAATTAAAGCTTAGTTAGCATGTTGTGATCATTGTAGGGTGAAGAAATGATTGAGAATCATCCATATTTGTATATGTGTGTAGTGTTGGCCGAAAATGGTCATGTTATGTGACGAAGAACGCATTAATGTCGCTAGCGTTTTAGTGGTTGTCGTAATGAATTCCATGTTGGAAATGAGCTTTTAATGACTCTAGATTGATGTTGTAATTTGTATGGATGATTTGAAGATTATTGTGTATTTAATGTAATTTGTATATTGATGAGAATAGCATTGTTAGAATGTGAATTGTGGATGCAAATCATGATTTCAAAATGGGGAATGTGTTAAAGTGAGGTTCTCGGGTTTGGGGACTGATTTCAGATGGATTGGAGAAATTGTTGGATTGTTTTAAATGTTGTATGAATTGCTTTGGATGTCTTTAAATATTGTTGGTATGGGTTCGGGTTAGTATTTGAATCTATAAGCACCGATGTTGGCTTGAAGGTAAGCCGTTGAATTGAATTTATGGATGTTGTTGAATGATGGAAAAGAGAGTTATTATTGTTGTATTGCCTTTCGGGTTGATTATTGATGTTGCTAGGTTGGTTGTTGTTGTTGTTGTTGTTGATTTTGGCCGAGTTAAATTCTCGGGTGGCCTATTTACGGGGGGGGAAATGCGCAAATTTCTGTAGAATTAAGGGCTAAATTGGAATTAAATGCCCAAATGTCTCTAGCTAATGTTTGGCATATTATGACTTGTTTGTAGAACTTGGGGAGCCCGAGGCGTAGGTCGTGATTAGCTTGAGTTTGGAGTAGTGTTGGGAGCGATCGAGGTATGTAAAGCGCAACCATTCCTTCTTTTGGCATGCCTTAGGCGTAAATGAACAGCTTGCGATACGAGCCTCGAGGAAATTCTATTCTTGCGATCCGACCATGTCTGTGATTATTATTTGTTCCTTGGTCTTCGTATGCATGATATGATGAAATATTGGCTCCTATGTCTTTTGTATGACTAAGTTTCAAAAGTTGCAAAAAAAAAAAAGGTTTTTAAAAGAGTTTTGTTCCTAAATGATTCCGAAAACTACGAAAGTCCGTAACTTTCACGGATTAACCGGATCGCCCGATATGCTCAAAAATGACTCCATGATGTATAATGATTATGTTTTCCATAGGCGGCCCGCCGGGTCGACACCGTCCGTGGGTCCCGCAACTTCTTTATATCTTCGACGACCTCTGAAAGAAAATGAGCTGATTATGATCCTGATTTCAAGTACGATCAATTCACTTACCTTTCGAGCTTATGATAATGATATTACGCTTATGATTTTGATACATAACTATGGTTCCTGAAGTTCGAGCTGATACGTTCCCGAGCGTATTCGAAAGAAAATCTGATTTGACTATTGTCTTGGTTTTGAAATAATAGTTCGTTTCGACTATTCTATTGAGTCTGTAATGACGACTATGTTTTTGTTTCCCACAAGTTATGTCATATGATCTTGACACGTACCTACAATTTCTAAAGTACTACTTGATATGTTCTCGAATGATTTTCGGAAGGAACTTGACTTGACTGTTATTTAGCTTTAAAATGAGATTTCGTTTGATTATGTTGTCGAGTCTGATGATGATTTGTGTATGTGGTTTCTTACTCGATCGCGCGAGCTATTATGATCTCTTTCACCGCGTCCCGGCCAGGGCATGTATTCGTGCACGATTCTACGAAAGATGATTCACCGCGCCCCTCACTAGAGGGCGGGGCATGTTATATGATATGATTATGATACGATGATACGGGGAGTGCGCGTGGATGGCATATGATGACTTCATTCACCGCGTCCCTCACTAGAGGGCCGGGGCACGTTATATGTACATGATATGATGATTTTACTTACCGCGTCCCTCGTTAAAGGGCCGGGGCACGTTATGTCTATGCATATGTACGAGATGATTTTCTGATTTTGTTTCCCAGTCCCATGACAAGCTGAGTATGAAATTGATACGTATAATTTATGTTTCAAAGGCAAGTGTTATGACTTTCTGGTTATTATGCTACTTTTAAATCGTCCTTCTCGTTTCAAGACGATTTTTTGTTTATGGTATTCTATGCTTTACATGCTCGGTACATATGCATCGACCCCTCTCTTCGGGGTCGCACGTTCATGCAGTACGATACGTATTTTGGCGATCCGCCGCTTAGGATTCTCATTGGGCCGGTCTTGGAGTGCTCCTTTGTTTTCGAGCCCACTTTGGTACATATTCGTTCGTGGCATATGTATTTGTTTGTTCAGGGTACGGCGGGGCCCGTCCCGTCATATGATTCTCGATGGTCCGTTTAGAGGTCCGCGTAGACGTATACGTGGGTTAGGCCTATCCCGTACAGGTGTGTTTGTATGTTATATGTTCTGGGCGATCCTATTCGCCGTGGCAGCCTCGTCGGCTTGCATTTGTATACGTTTTGGGGCCGATGCGCCCTTTGATAGCCTTGCCGGCTTCTGACATATATATGTTTGTGTTTGAGATGCGTTTGAGACAGCTTGATATAATCTGAGACAGCGTTCGATATTTGTGTCTGTATAAGCCATCTGTTTGCGACTCGGATTTAAGAATGTGTTTGGGCGCCCAGTTCGGGCACTAGTCACGGCCTACGGGGATGGGTCGTGACACCAAACCCGAGAACAACATAATCCACATCCTTCTCTCCCAAATTCATGAATTACACTAACAATCCACACTTTAACAATGTCACTTCCATAAATACAAAAATTACATTAAAAACACATTAACTTCCAAATCAGCCCATAACCATTACAACATCAATTTGAATCATTAAACTTGCATTTTTCATCATAGAATCCATAACGACGCTAGCTAGAATACTAACTAGAATTTGTTCATTCTCATCACACAAAGAGGACCATTTTCGGCCAACACCATACACACACATATGGATGATTTTCATTCTTTTCTTCACACTACCACAATCAAAACATGCTAATTAGAATTAATTCACCACTTTTAACACAACACACACATGCACGGCCAAACACCATGCACACGGCCCAACTTCAACATAACTTCTTTCATGAATTTCATCCATTTTAGCACAGTACAACACACATAAACCATCCATAACACATAAAAACAAGATTAAACTCACCTTTCTTCACAACTTCTCAACTTGCCTAAATTTGGCCAAGGATGAAAACGAGTAGTCTATCGCTTGAAACAACAACTCCACGTTACTAAGCACCCTTCAATTAGTAGGTTTGCTTGAAGAAATAATTTTTTTGATGGCTTAATTTTTGTCTTGAATTTGCAAGGCTTGGCCGAATATGGCCTTTTTTTTCTCCTCCTCAAGCTTCTTGATTTTTCTTGAAATTTCCTAAGTGTTGAAGTGTGGAAGATGACTTATTAGTCATCTTTTATTTTCAACTTATAGCCATCCATGTGGCCCTTGGCCCACACCAAGGTGGCCGGCCACATGGTCCTCCATTTTTTTTTCATATAATAATACACTTTCCAAAAATAGAATACTTTCAAAAAATGGAATTTGACCCCAATATTTTCTTAACATTTTCATGCCAATAAAATCATACACAACTTAAGCCTTTAAAATATATAAAAGTCTCTACTTCGTATCTCGGGATCATCTTGCCCCCAACTTATCGTAATTCACTCATATTGTCCCGTTGCTTAAAATACGGGATATAACATAAGACCCAAAGACATCTCGGGTTAAATTTCTCCTTCTTGTCGATTCTCATTTTACCTTTCATGGGTGATATCTGCGAGTATGCCCTCTCGCCGATCTAGGATTCTAAGTGTCGATGCCGTTGGTCGTCATATGATTTCTGTCATCTCTGGGTTGTTAATGGTCGTTCCCTGCTTAGCCCCCGTCAGCTGATATAATTCCGACAGAGGTTGACGTATAAATTCACCCCTTTTTGTAGTCCGCTAGTTCTGATCACCCTGCTTAAACCGTCTTATAATCCCCTCTACTCAGCTGGTAACATTCCAGGCACATTGTTTCGTGTTATTACTATATCCTTAATTCAAACCCTTCTATTGTCCCCCAGATGTTTGCTCTCTACTTTCCGACCACACATTATGTTGCAATTTTTACAAGAATTTACGGGGGTGCTCAAATTGGCCCAAGAAATGCCTTTGCGTGACTTCACTAATTCTTATGTCTTTCTTGCCTTCGTCTCTCTTGTCTTACAATCGGTGTCAAAATAGTTCCTTGATTCAACCATAGTCACATCCTGCTTGTCCTCAGTACTAATTCCATCCCGGTAATTTAGCTTAAACCATCTTTGCATTTTTCCCTAATGTACCCCAAATATTATCACCGTATTGTTATTACTAAATCCAAACTTTTCTCATTAAATATTCTCTTGGTCTCATCCCTAACATATGAATATCCACAGGTAATCTGACTACTCTAGCACAATTTGTACAAGGTATATTCCATCTTAGTTACGGTCTTTCCTTCTTCTGGTTCACTCTGCTCCACATATTCCTCCCGTCCTAATATACTCTTATGGCCTATCCTATCCTATTCTTTTCCCTTCCTTTATTCACTCTTCTGAATTTTTTTTTTCAACTCATTGGTCACAATGTCATCAACAAATAACCCTATTGCTCATATCTTAATTCCCAGCACTATCTCAATTTCTATCCTAACTCCTACCCTTTTTTCCTGGCTTTTGAGCCTTACTAACTAGTCTCGATAAGGAACCTTACCAGCAGACTAATCATCCGCATCAAATACGTTGTGGTATTAGTTGTCTCTATCTTGCACTTGCAGTTCTCGCACCCGCTTCCCCTCTCTGCGGGTGTACTCATACGATTACCCGATTATACTTTGCCCTATATCTACACTTTCCACTCTCGGTCAGGCTGTACTTTTATTTTGACATTCCGATCCCCTTGCCATTCATCTGTTCACCTTCTTTCTCTTTCCAATATTCATTGCGTTAGTACTCCCCAAACCTTCCCTATAGTAGGAACAATATCGGCTTACCTTATGGTATTCACGCCACTCATTTTTCCTTCCGCTTGAACTTCATTGTCCTGTCCGATTAATGCCTTCCATATACCGTCACATTGGTTGCCGGAATACGTATATCCGTTAATATAGCCATACACGAGGTATCACATGCCCACCTGTACCCATACATAATTGCCAGCATCTCGTTCACAAAAGATCCCCAAACACTACTCAAACTCACCCTAATTCTAGCGCCGTGATGCACCTTCTTTTTTCTTTTTTTACCTGTCTAATCTTCCTCGCCTACGCGACCTCTTAAGGTGTCCGCCCACTCCGTATGCTCTAATTTCCCTTAGACTACTCTATCTTCCCATTTGGCTCGCCCGTGTCCGACCCCCGTTGGGATTTTTGGTAAACTTCCCAGGGGGTTACCCATCCTGAAATTTCTCTCACCCCAAAGACGCTTAACCTTGGAACTCCGATGGAATACGATGCTCTAATGCTAGTATAATCGCGTCCACCTCACCGCATGACCTTCATCACGTAATTTGGAGTAAAGTAGGATCTTAACAGGTTTCCGAACGCTCTCATAACACAATTACTATTTTACCCCTCTCTCGATTCTACATATTCACTTTTCACCAATGGATATAACTACTTTCCATCCTAGACTTCCGCATCCGCAATGATAGTGAACACGTCTTATCGTCATTACTTATAACTACTTGTTTACCAACCTTTGGATTTCCGCCTACCGCTATTAAGCAACAATTATACAACAGATACACACACATAAAGATATAAATTCCAATAAGGATTCATGTACCTGTAGCCGCATGTGGTGATGCCTCCCGATCCCGTCCCGCCGGGCAACGCGTATAGGCGGTTCGATGACCGCTAAACCGGAGGCTCCGCCGCCGCCTACCACGGCCCGCCCGGTACCGGTGTGCCCCCGCCCCATAGGGCGCATAGCTACCGAAGAGGACGAACCGACGAACCGACCCGTAGGGTCGGGCCGCATTACCCGAACCATCCCTATACCGGCACCCCTCATAACATGGCCCCGCCGGCCCGCAAAACAAGCACACGTAGCGCGCGCATTCCCCCGTACGGCGCCCGCCGCACCGAGGGCACCGAGAGCATAGATGGCCTCGTCGGCTCGGGACCCACGCTCGACCGTGACCCCGAAGCCCTGGAACTCGGACCGGCTCCCGAATACCCTGTGCTATCAAATCTCCTGCCCGGGAACCGTGGGGGTGCACTCCGTGCTGGCTGAGACGAATACCCAGTATACTGAGTATCCAGCCGATCTAGCCCTCTTGGGCTGGCCCCTATCATAATCTCTATCGGGCTGGCGCCCCCTGTGTCGATCCTCCATACCCTGGGCATACGCCTGTACCCGGGCAATATCCATCCCCGGCTGGGAAGCCATCACCATACAGCTGTCAATCAGGTACTGATCCAACCCCATCACGTACTGATGCACCCGGTCAGCCATATCAGCCACAATAGTAGGCGCGTATCTAGCCAAAGAATCAAACTCAAGGCTGTACTCCCGAACACTCCTACCGTTCTGCTTCAAATGTAGAAATCTATGAACTCGGCTCGCCGTGCCTCCGCGGGAGAAAATGGCCAAGAAAGGCCTCCACAAACTCGTCCCATACGGCCGGAGAGATCCTCACCTCTCGGGACAACTCCCAAGACTTGTACCCGCCAGCGCCTACATCATACAACCGATACGACGCAAACCGACAGACCGAGTCTCGAAGCCTTAATGAACCGCAACGTACGCCGTATCCGCCGAATAAACTCCCGGGGATCCTCCGCGGGCTTTGACCCGAAGAACTCTGGGATTACAAGTCAGAAAATCACGGGCCCTCTGGCTATCACGTCTGTCCGCATGATCATCTCCTAACCCGTGTCTATGAACCTACACCGCCACCAATCTAGGCGAGTACCGAACCGCGTCTCTCATAGCCCTATCCTCCGGCCCCGGGCCGAGGAGCCGGAGGTCGGCACTCGAACCTCGGAGCCGACGGAGCCACCCCCGACTCTCGCAAACTGCCGTTTCAAGTCCCTCCGACAATGGCGGTGTGGCGAATCGGCCGTCGGGGCACAACCTCAGGTACGATGTGCTCGGCACGCACCACTCGGTACCCCACGGCCCTGCCAGTCTCCCCGCCGCCGTAGACTTGCCCTTCCTGCAGCTGTGGCCTTCCTCGGAGGCATCACTGAAAGCATAACAATTCGTTAAAAAGGAATCATCCTGATAGTACAGCTCTATCGCACGATCTAAGATCAGAAGGAAAGATAACATCCTAAATGTCCTGTAGCCTCCTGTTTATAGATGTGGTGCACGACACACCGATAAACAGGACTCTACTAGACACGGCCTGTAGACATTCCGGGACGAACCGCTCGGGACACTTTTGTCACGACCCAGCCCCATAGGCCGTGACTAGTGCCCGAGCTGGGCACTCGTACCCACCTATTAACTATAATCAGATCATAGCAAACATAATAGGAACTTATACGTACAGTAAGGCACGACATCGCGCGCACATATATACATATATCATATATACATGTACCGAGGATATACAAGACACAAACACAATCGAATAAAGCTACCCACAACCCACTTTTATGTCTACGTACCTCTAAGAATCATAGCGTAATCATATGACGGACGTGGCCCCGCCGTACCCCTGAATAAACATAGACATATATACACCAAAAGAATCTATACCAAAGTGTAGGCTCCGGAACAAAAAGAGCACTCCAAGACGCCTGAGTAGGAATCCTAAGCCGGCGGCTCACCAGTGACGAGTACCGCACCGCGCGGTACGAAACGCAGCCCCCGAAGAAAGGAGGTCAGTACGGAATATGTACTGAGCATGTAAAGCATAAAATACAGTAAACAGGATCGTACGGAAATAAGGAGGACAAAAAAAGTAGTATAGTAACCAGAAACTCATAAAGCTTACCTTGATACATAAATCATGCATTTCAAAATCGTAAATAGACTGAGTGACATAAATGGAAAATCATCATGAACATATGCAAGCATAACATGCCCCGGCCCTCTAGTGAGGGACGCGGTAAGTAAAATCATCATATGCATGTACATGTAACGTGCCCCGCCCTCTAGCGAGGGACGCGGTGAATAGAAGTCATCATACGCGATCCCGGCCGCCTCCCCCATATCATCATATCATATTATATATATATATATATATATATATAACGTGCCCCGGCCCTCTAGCGAGGGACGCGGTGAATAATGCGGTGGAATTGCATAATACATGCCCTGGCCCGGACGCAGTGAAGACACATCGAGCTTTGCACGACAGAAAAGAGAAACCATATGCACATAAATCATCATAATGTACTCAATGGATACATAAGTAGTCGACGCTCGAGAGTTAAAACAAAAATCAGGTTAAGTTCTTTCAAAAATAAGTCGTTAGGTCTATACAACGAAAAATCTCGGGGACCACGGATATGCATCAACCAATCTGGGCCCGCCCATGGAAGTTAAAATCATTTTACGTCACAAAACTTTCTACGAACGTTTTAAAGCAATCCGGTTCTATCTATGAAAGTTACGGACATTTTTTGACACAGGATCCTTTAGAAGCAAAACCGTTTATACAACATTCCAAATCCAACCATATCAAAGACGTAAAGACCATGACATGACCATATTAAGGATACTAACCTCGATAGCGTATGAATCATAAACATTCTCGAATTTAAGAGTGGAGTTACCTCGAAGCTGCGTGTCATAGCCTAATTACAACTAGGGCATGCCAAAAGAAAGAAAAAAAGGGTGAGCTTTACATACCTCGGCCGCTTCCTAAGCTAATCCAAACTTAAGTATTGGGCTGCCCATGATCTACAACAACATCGTTATATACCAAACATTAGCTGTAGATACTTAAAACTCTAATCTCAAACTAGCACTTAATTCTACGTAAAATTGGGCAGCATTTTCCCCCCGTAAATTCAACAACCCCGAGAATTCAACTCGGCCAATTCAACAACAACAACACCAACAATCATTCTAGCAACATCAACAATCGATTCAAAACGCATTCTAACCTTAGTAGCTCTTTCTACATACTTCAACATTTCATTATATTCAAATCGACTACTCACATTCAAATCAACATAAACACTCATACGTTCAATTACCAATCCGAACCCATTCAAACAATATTCGAAAATGCTTTAAACAATTCACACAATATTTCAAACAACCCAAACAAAACTCCAACTCACCCGAAATCACTTCCAAACCCGAGAACAACATCACTAACACATTCCTCACTTCCGAATTCATGAATTATACCAACAATCTACATGTTAACAATGTCATTCTTTATTATAAAAATTACATTAAAAGCGCATTAACTTCCAAATCGCCCCGCAACAATTATAACATCAACTTGAATCATTAAAAGCTCATTATCAACATAAATCCACAACGACAACAACTAAAACACTAAGTAACATTAATTCACTCCTTGTCACACAACATGACCTACATTCGGCCACAACATCAACTCCAATATTTCATGAGTTTCAATTACTTCTACACACTACAACAACACCTATACACGGCCACACACACACACATACACACACGGCTACACCCCCAACACCCATAATTTCATGAATTTTATTCATTTCCACATACTACGACATGCACCAACCATTCATAACATATTAAAGAGAAGATTAATCTCTTACCTTCTTCACTCCACTCTCCTACACATGACCAGAAATGAGTTTTGCAAGAATAAGCGTTTTGTTTGTTCCAACGACTAATCCACGTTGTAGAGTGGCCTTCCAATTAGTAGAGAAACTAGAAGAAAATAATTTTTTGATCACTATTTTTGGCCTTCACTTTTCCCTCACCTTGGCCGAATATGGCTCCTTTTTGTTTGCTCTCCAAGTTCTTGAATTTTCTTGAATTGTCTAAGGATGGAAATGGGTGAAGATGACTAATTAGTCATCTTTTGCTCACTTATATTAACCATCCATGTGGCCATGGCCCACACCAAGGGTGGCTTCGCCACATGGCCCCTTTCTATTTTTTTTTTTTTTTTTTTTGTGTTCATGAACTAATACTTTCCATAAATAACTTTTGACCCCTAATTTTCTTAGTATTCCATGCCAAGCAAATCACGAGCAACTTATGTCTTAAACAAAACCGTGGTTAAATGTCTCGACTTTGCATCCCGAATAGTCTTGTCACTAACTTATCGTAGTTAACTCGGATTATCCCGACGTATGAAATACGGGATATAACAGTTATGACATCCCTTAGAATGGTATTGAGGTGTTAAACAAGTATTAAGAAGGTTCCATAAGGATCGGAGATCAAACGAGTAGACAAAAATGATTTCGAATCATCGGGCATCGTACGCCCAACATATCGGCCGTATGTCCGGCCGTATAATCAGCCTAATGGTATGTCTCAACGGACCAGATCTACGGCCGTACATACAACCTTGAGAAAATATATGGACCGTATGTCAGTCCGTAGACTTTGCCCGATCGGGACGGTTAACGTGAATTAATATAAGGGACCTCTCTTTCATTTCAATTTTCATTTCATTCCCACTCCACAAGTCAAGAAACCTCTAGAACATTCTCTCCACACTTCATCCACAAAAATCCAAAGGAAATTGATGATCAACTTCATCAAACCAACAAGAATCAAGAGTGTGAAACCCATTAAAGTCATCCAAACCAAGAAATCCCAAGAGAAGTGAAATAGGGTTTTGGTGCAAGAAGGATACTTCCACTCAAGACTTGTTCCTATGCTATCTAAGGTAAGTTTCATGGTATTTTCATGATGTTTGAAGTATTGATAAGTTGAAACACTTGAATTGTAGAAGAGTATAGAAAATGGGTCATAAATGTGTGAATAGTGTCATTGTTAAGTGGTAGTTTGGATTGAATCATGAATATGGATATGTTGTGACTATGAATATGTTATAAATGACATTTAGAACATGGAATAAGTATTGTATGAGAAAGAACGCGATAGTAAACTTTGGTCTTGATTATGGAGAATTTGAAGTAGAATTGGGAAATGTGGACAATGCAATTGAATGATGATTGTTGATTATGATATTGTGATGGTTGTTATAAATGTTTGGGAGTTGATATGGAATATGGAGGAAGTCGTATAAACAAAGGAAATGCTGCCAAATTTTCTCTAGATTTAGTAAGCCCGTTCTTATAATTGTGTAGCTAATGTCGATACGAATTCTCTTGAAGGTAAAATGTGGGCATTAAAGGAGAACGAACAAGCGATAGAATAGTTAAACGACAAAGGTATGTGAGGCTAGTCATTTCTTTCTAAGGCATGAATCTTATGGCATGATTTTTCGTCCCTCTTCATGAATTTCCCTATCTCCAAGCAAACTAAGAGCCCTTGTTCATGAATAGCTATATGAGACAAGAGAAACGTCATAACAGTATGATAATGTTGATAATAAGCTTAAGTCTAAAGATTCTAGAGTCTATGAGTTGATGTCCCTATAAAAGCTAATGAAGCTATCTATAAATCTATTGATGTTGATCATTATATACACTCACCTTATATGCTAATTCCTTCAAGGTGAGACAGAATGTTTATGAGCGCTCCATAATGGAATCGGGGGTTCACAACCTTATGTCACCCCGATAAAGCTTAACTATCTTTGAGTTTCCATGCATGCATTATGATGAGTTATGATAAGTATATTATGATGAGCATATTATGATGAGCATACGATGATATTACACCGTGCCTATATGGCGGGCAAATACCACCAAGGCGAGGCCTATACACCGTGGCCGAGTAGGTACGCGCACACCACTAGCGGGCGGCATGAGATGGTATCCCGGACGCGGGAGGCCCGGACGCGAAGCAATGGTATTCGATTATCACACCGTACCTACATGGTCGGCAACTTATATATTTATGCATACATGATATGATGATGATTATGAGAGTAAGCCAACATGCATTATTTCTTTTATGATTCAGTCAGTTACAGGTTGCTCCTCATTTGATGCCTCCCTTATTTCATTGATGACTTATGTTATATCCCGTATTTTGTACATTGGGACAATCCGAGTTAGCTATGATAAGTTAGGAACAAGACGATTCCGGGGTACGAAGTCGAGACTTTTAACCACGATTTTGTTTTAAGACATAGGTTGCTTATGATTTTGTGGCATGGAATATTAAGGAAATTTTGGGGTTAAAAATGAATTAATGGAAGTTGACAATTCTTGAAATTAAAGGGGCATGTGGCCGGCCACATGAGGTGTGGGCCAAGGCCACATGGAAGCTTAATATATGCTACTAAAAGATGACTAAGTGATCATCTCTTCATCTTCTTCATCACTTAGAAAAATCAAGAAACTTGGAGAAAAAAAGTTGAAGGCCATTCGGCCATGAGCAAGAAAAAGTGAGGTCCAAAAATAGCCATCAAAAAAATAGTTTCTCCTAGCAAATCAACTAATTGAAGGGTCCTTGTTAACGTGGAGTTATTGTTTGGATCAACAAACCATTTGTTTTCATCATTTGCAACCCTAGCCAAGTTGTGAAGTTAAGAAGAAAAGGTAAGGTTTAATCTTGTTTTATATGTTATGGATGGTTTATGTATGTTGTAGTAGGTAAAAAGGGATGAAATTCATGAAATATTGCATGTTGAAGTCGAGTGAATATGGGATATTGTTCATGGCTTGTAGCCGTGTATATGTAATGTTGTGTGGGAGTGATGAATTAAATTCTATTTAGCATGTTTGGTTGTTGTAGTGTGTTGAAATGGATGGAAATCATGAAACTTGGGTGTGGATGTTGTGGCCGAATATAGCCTCCCATGTATGGCAAGGAATGAATTAATTTTATTTAGTGTTTTGGTTGTTGTTGTTGTGTGGATTCTATGTTGATAATGGAAGTTGAATGATTCAAATTGAAGTTGAAAGTGTCGTGAGCTGTTTTAGTGGCCAACGTGATTCTTATGTAATTTTTATATTTATGAGAATGACATTGTTAAAGCGTGGATTGTTAGTGTAATTCATGAATTTGGAAGAGAGAAATGGGTTATTGTGTTGTTCTCGGGTTTGGAGTGGTTTCGGGTGAGGTGGTACCTTGGTTGGATTGTTTGAAATATTGTGTGAATTATTTTAAGTGTTCTTGCATATCGTTTGAATGGTTTCGGATTAGTAATTGAACGTGTGAGCATTGGTGTTAGTTTGATTATACGTAGTTGAATTAGTGTAAATGGAATGTTATCAAAGTATGTAGAAAAGAGTTACTAACGTTAGAATGCATTTTGAATCGACTGTTGATGTTGTTAGAATGATTGTTGGTGTTGTTGTTGATGATTTGGCCGAGTTGAATTTCGGGGGGTTTTTGAATTTCCA
>NW_026713615.1:0-27161 GCF_029784015.1 Lycium ferocissimum | reverse complement strand
TTTCTGGGAAATTTTAATTTTTTCGTCCGGATCCCAAATTGGAATCAAAGAAAAAGAAAGAAAAGAAGAAATTTTCCTAGTGCCCCAATTTCGAAGATAAGTACGAACGTGGGTACCGATCACCGCCGAGGCTACACTAGACGTGTCCGTATGAGACACGAGATGAGTAAGATCTAAAGCTACGATGCAACTACCGTCACGACCCAACTCGCCATGGCCCGCACCCACACTAACTCCCAAAGGGGCGAACCAACACGTAAGCCATCTATTCATTCAAGTCCAGTTTTATATTAACCAATTCATTCAGTCATTAATCATCCAAGCACAAGATAAATCAAATTAAGTCATGCCATAAAATAATGAAGTAAATGTGGAAGTCCTAACTATTAGAAACCCCAAAATCCGAAAGTCACTGTACAAGGACTCTAATAAAAAACATGTCTAAGGAATGTAAGATGTCTAAATAGTTAACCAACAATGTCTGGAATAGAAATAGACATCATAAAAGAAAATCTTCGGTAGACCTGGGGTATAGATAGAAGCTCACCCAAATCTGTCAAAGAAACGGCTTCAACGCTAGATATGAGGTCGGGTAGCACGCCTTTGGATCACAATGCGTACCAAAAGAATGCAAGAAGACAAGATTTCAAGACAAACGCTATGTACCGGTAGATATCATAGGCCGACTAAGATAAGTATCATGCATACATCATAAAATTAATAAAATAGACAGGCCGGTCAACAACACATAATCAATAACCCAATCAACAAGGCACCCAAGGATATAAGAAATCAAGTCACTAATGATATCAAGAGTCAAATCACGGAAGCAAACAACGGAAGTAAGTCTACCAACAGTAACCATATACACGCTGTACACACATGCTAATTGATGTCTTTGCTTAGTAGTCATGACCTACAGGGGACCCATGGTGTCCATGGACCACTATTTCCAGACTCACTCCTCAGAACCCGAGCTCACAACTAGGCCACATCCTCACCCCCGATCACGTGTGCTTGTTCATATCTAGGCCTCATCCTCACCCACAGCCAAATGAGCCTTTTCATTTATGTATATGTATCTGTATCTCGTGTCACATTATTTTCAATAATCAAATTATCATTTGTATCTCAATTCCATCAAGAAGATCATATTAACTTCTCATCACAACATCATCGACCTGTAAGTCCCAACATAATGAATAGTGGCACGAAGCCGACATAATTACTCAATCAATAGCATATAGGAAGTTCAACCACACATAATCATGTTTGAAGACTAAACATGCTTTCTCCTATCAATTTAACAACACATACAATCAACTAATCAAAATCTAACTCAAGTAGACCGTAACCTAATCAAATGTAGAGCTGGAACAATGCGAATAACTCTGCTATTGCCTTTCCCTTTCGTAAAGCCTCGGAATGCTCAAAGTCTAGCAATTATAATGCTCAATGAGTCATAATTACCCTAATCACAAAATCAACTCAAGAACACCCTTACCTTTAGCCTCATTCCAATAGGTGAATGATTTCTAGGTGTCAATCAACCTGATATTTGCCTTAGCAACCACCAATTATCAATTTATAAGGCTATTTAATCAAAACATCTATTATAAGCAGTTTCCATGGTCAAGCTACCATTTTTATGAAACCCTAAGCCTCAATTTACTTAGTTCATGACTCTAATGGTTCAATTCTTGATTAAAAGGAGATAACCCAAGCCATTAGATGATATGTAGAACCCCCTTTGAGAGGATGCCACTTACGAAACAAAAGAAAATTTCATACTTACAATGTTCAGAAGAAATTTATTTAATAAGGTATTCGCAATAATTTAGTAGCAAAAATAGGCCCATGTGAACAAGTTTCCAAAAATGACATCTCAAAATAGTAGGATCTAAAAGAAACCTCCTAAAACAAAATAGAAATATCCAACCATAAAAATGGACAACACCTATTTTGAGCTAAATCAACACTTTAGAATTTATCAAACATTTAGTAGAGAAATATTTTTCATGCTACAACATCCAAGGCTCATACCAAGCATGAAATTCAACGCCCAATCTCAAATACAAACTAGTTAAGTTCCCAAGTTCAACACAAGTACTAAATTTGATATATTACAAGACTTGGGCATGGACACTCCCAGAATAGTCAAGTCATTCATCAAAACCAAGTTACAAAATATTAGCATCATGACCCAAATTTCATTCAAAAATGCATATCTAAGTATATCACATGGATCACGTACAAGTCCCTAAAAGTATACAAAATGAACGTGCTCATGCAAATGTGATCTTCATCTAAGCATCCAAAGAGTGTACTTCAAATGGCCATCCTCAAGTCTCTTTCGGAACATCACCTACGATAGTAACAAACTATCGCTAACCATAAAGCTTAGTGGCATATAAACTTAACTAACACTTAGAATAAAAATATAATGTAAGGAGTACAAGAATAAATTCTAGGAATAAGCTTGTCAAAATCACCATCAAGAACTAAATGAAAGTGCAATCCTTTCAAGAAAATAAATATCAAATATTAAAATAGTTCAAGACATCAATATTCAAAATCTCAAGTATTAAGAAGTTTTCCAAAGTGAATCCAAGAAAGTTCACCATTTGGTTAATTTCGCCCAACACATACATCATGCAATTACATCAAAGCATAATCGAATAACAAGAAGGACCTGAGTCCCAAATCAAGTAGGCTCGTACCCAATAATCAAGAGAATCAAGAACCATATTGAAAGTGGCTTCCATTCATACTTAAGATGGACCAAGATCCATAATTAAGATGAAATGTGAATCCAAAGTCAAGATGGGACAAGATCCGAATAATCTCAAGAGGCATGCCAATATAAGTGACAAGTCACTATCACAAGAAGGACAAAGTCCCAACGAGAATGCTATAATGCTCAAGCAATCCGTATATGTGGGCGAGTTAGTTTGTCTTACAAAGCATTCCACATGATACCAAATGCTATTCAAAGTTACCGAGTGGCTCAAAGTGTTCATACCCAATTAAACATAGCGAAATAAGAATTTAACTAGCAATAACCGAATAGGATAGCAAATTAAAGTAAAGACAAGTTTTACCCAAGCTCAAGATATTCAACATACTTCAACTAAATAAAATGTGAAATTGAAGAATATGTGCAAACCTTGGAGCTTTAGTGCCTCTAAAGCTCAAAGAAAAACACCAAGAAGTTACAATCCCCAAGGCAACGATCAAGCAATTATATCGACTTCCTTAGCTTTCACAAGAGCCTCTTGTACCTTAAATACACAATGGAATACTCACTTAAGTTCTATAGTTTAAAGATATAGAAGCTAAATCATGACGAACAAAAACGGGGCTAAATAGGTCATCATTATTGCAAAATTTTAAGTAGAAAATTCTGGACAACTATGTGTTTGCCTTGCAGTCTGTTTTTGACATAGTAAACAGAGGAATTAGAATTTTCACAAAACACAAAAGTTGTGTAATTTTCTTATATTTTCACAGAATTTTGAATCACCAAATTCCGCCTTATAGATAAAATGTTATGGTCAATATACTAACCGCCCAAACTCCAAAAACGGGATTAAATTTTCTTACTTCAAGGTTTCAAAATTTCTAACAAAAACTTGAATATTTCACCCAAAATAATATGGAGCAACAAGCTTACCACAAGATTGATTGAGCTTCTTCACAAACCCAAAACCTAGGATTATCAAAACAAGACTTAACCTATTTGATTCTTGGTGGCAACCTTCCAAATATATACAAACCATGAAAACTAGGAGGATCTTGTGATATTTGGAGAGTAGTTTAGGTGGATTGGGATTTCTAATGGAGGGTTTAGGAGTAGAAGAAGAACAAGTAGAGAGTGGGGTGAAAGAAATGGTCTTCTTTCCTTGTAGTACCCATTTTTATCAAATGGGTCTTACTAATGGGCTTCAATATCCAAAAAAAAATATGACAAGTCCAAATTTATTTATTTCCAAACAAAAATTAAAATTTAAACTCAAGAAAAATAATAAAAAGTATTTACTACAAGAGCAAGATTATTTGAATGCCAATAATAAATCTTGGATGTTACTACTCTCTCCCCCTTAAAAGAAATTTCGTCCCGAAATTTACCTTATACTAGTCTTAGAACAAGTGTGGGTATTGTATTCACATGTCCTCTCCTCGCTCCCAAGTAGCTTCTTTGCCAGAATGATTTCTCCGTAGGACTTTTACTGAGGGGATTTTCTTCTTTCTAAGCTCTTTTACCTCACATGTCAAGATTTAGATAGGTTCCTCTTCATATGTCAAGTCAAGACTGACCTCAATGGATTCAACAGGAAGAATATGAGATAGGAGATAGATCGAATGATATCTTCTAAAGCATAGAAACATGGAAAAGCGGGCCAACTCTCTCAAGTACCTCATATGGTCCAATAAATCGAGGACTAAGTTTTCCTTTTTGGTCAAATCTAATAATCTTCTTCCATGGAGAAACCTTTAAAAATACCTTATCTCCCACTTGATGATCAATCTCACACCTCTTAAGATCAGCATAAGACTTTTGTCTATCCGAAGCAATTTTTAGACGATTCTTGATGATTTTTACTTTATCTTGAGTTGTCGCACAATCTCAGACCAACCAATTTTCTTTCACCAACTTCACTCCAACAAAGAGGAGTTCTACATTTTTTCCCATATAATGCTTCATGAGGCATGCCAATGCTTGATTGGTAGCTATTATTGTAAGCAAATTCTATCAAGGCTAGGTGTCTGTCCCAATTACCCTCAAATTCCATAATGCAAGCTCGAAGCATATCTTCCAAGATTTGAATTACCCTCTCGGACTGGCCGTCTGTCTGAGGATGGAAAGAAGTACTAAAGTTCAACCTAGTGCCCAAAGCTTCTTGCAAGCTAGTCCGAGTATCCGGATGTAAACCTCGGGTCTCGGTCACATAATAGAAACAGAACTCCATGCAAAACTCACAATCTCACTAACGTATAATTCTGCTGAATGTTCAAGTGGGTAGTCTACTCTGATGGCCAAGAAATAAGCACTCTTGGTTAGCCTATCAACTATAACCCAAATTGCATCATGATTTCTCCGAGTGCGTGGAAGTCCAGAAACAAAGTCCATAGTTATTCTTTCCCTTTTCCACTCAGGTATCGATAAGGGTTGTAACAAATCAGCTGGCTTGATGCTCGGCCTTTATTTGTTGACAAACAAAGCATTTAGATTTAAATTCCGCAATGTCTTTCTTCATACCATTCCACGGATAGTGTTCTTTGATGGTTTGGTACATTTTAGTACCTCCAGGATGCATTGTTAATGGTGAAGTATGTGCTTCATTTAGAATTTCTTTCCTCAAGTTGTCATCTTTAGGAACACATAATCTACCTTGAGAAAATAGTACTTTATCCTCTCAATGAAAAATCAAGCTGTTTCCCATCTTGAACCTCTTTGACTAATTTCACGGATTGGTTTGGCTTGCAAACTAGCAAAAATTGAACCATCAGAATTAAATGCAAGACAAGCGTTCATGGCTCTTAATTCAGGAAACAAAGGCAATGGACTTAGAGATAAACTTGCAAAAGATTTGCGACTTAAAGCATCTGCAACCACATTGGCCTTACCCGGATGATAGCCAATCATGCAATCATAATCTTTGATGAGTTCAAGCCACCTACGTTGTCCCAAGTTTAATTCCTTTTGTGTACCTAAGTATTTCAAGCTCTGGTGATCAGTAAATATATGACACTTTTCTCCATACAAGTAATGCCTCCAAATTTTCAAAGCAAACACAATGGCTGCAAGCTCAAGGTCATGAGTAGGATAATCAACTCATGCAGTTTCAATTTTCAGGAGACATAAAATCGTGCAGTAGCTCTTGACCCACTAGCCTAATTAGCTCCACTTGAACCCACTGCTTGAGTGTTTCTAGATCTTGTACCTATGTTCCTTTGAGAAGGAGTAGTAATAGATTTCCGGACCGGCCCTCGAATGTGGAAAAGACATAGGATTAGGATTAGGACAATCCTTCACTTTGTGATCAAGGCTTCCACAATTAAAACAAGCACCGAAGCTTTCCGCAAGCACCATAGGATTCTTCCCACATTGAGGACAAGTGGGTACACGATTCTGCCTTGGCTATCACTTGGAGTGCTAGCGAAGAAAAATTTGATCGACTTTGCTTATGTTGAGCCGACTTGTGAACACTACCGTGCCTAGAATGATCAAACTTCCCTTTTTGGATGGACCTCCATGATCTGAATTAGCTTTTTTGGACTTGTTCTCATTTCTACTAGCTTCTTCCTTGTCGATTCTTTCCCAAGTAAGAGCAGCTGAAACTAGTTTGTCAAAATTATCATGTTGTAGGACCGCCATAGATTTTCGGATGGAGTCATTCAACCCATATTCAAATCTCCTGCATTTATCTTTTTCGTCAGAGATATTACCTCCAGCATAACGAGAAAGCCTGAGAAACTTTTGTTGATACTCTGCAATAGACATACTCCTTTGCTCTAGATCCAGAAACTCCTTCTTCTTTGCATCACAATAGAAAGGAGGGACATATTTCATACGGAATGCATCCACAAAGTCATTCCAAGTAAGAACTGTAGGTCTTGCTTTTGCATTAGGCACGGTCATCCACCAATCATAGGCATCTTTTTGTAAAAGAGAGATAGCCTACTTGAATTTGGCAGCATTAGAGCACTCTAATTGATCAAAGACTCTCCATGCGCTCAAGCCATTGTTCAGCTTCCGTGGGATCAGTAGTGCCTTCAAACTCAACTCCACCCATTTTCCTCGTCTTCTCAAAATTCACTTCATTAGGGTCATACAGTGTTCCAGCCAAGTGACGAAATAACTCAGCCATCTGCTGAAATAAAGGTGTCATAACAGGAGTGCTATGACCCATCGTTCTACAATTATTCCCCACTTCAGATTCACTAGCACAAGGATGATTAATATTAGGCAAACGTTCCTCATCTTCTTGAAAGTGAGGCGGGTCATTATAATGGGCTTGACTTTCATCAACATCTTCAATAGCTCTATTCGAAGAGGAGGCCATATCTTAATTCCTATAGAAGAGAAGATCACATTGCATTAGGAATAAGTACATGATGCATATGCACACTACACACTACAAAACATTTTAAATAAGTGTGCAAATAAATGCTACTAGTCAAACAATCTTCACAAAAGCAAGTATACAAAGAAGTCACAACAAAAGTCCCAGAACCATAAACCTAAGGCTCTGATACCAAAACTAGTAGTACCCCCTTTGGGAGAATGCCACTTACGAAACAAAAGAAAATTTTATACTTACAATGTTCAGAAGAAATTTATTTAATAAGGTATTCGCAATAATTTAGTAGCAAAAATAGGCCCATGTGAACAAGTTTCCAAAAACGACATCTCAACATAGTAGGATCTAAAAGAAACCTCCTAAAACAAATTGAAATATCCAACCATAAAAATGGACAACACCTATTTTAAGCTAAATCAGCACTTTAGAATTTATCAAACATTTAGTAGAGAAAGATTTTTCATGCTACAACCTCCAAGGCTCATACCAAGCATGAAATTCAATGCCCAATCTCAAATAC
This sequence comes from Lycium ferocissimum, assembly GCF_029784015.1. Lineage (NCBI taxonomy): Eukaryota > Viridiplantae > Streptophyta > Magnoliopsida > Solanales > Solanaceae > Lycium > Lycium ferocissimum. Next base: position 19,556 of record NW_026713615.1, on the reverse strand, counting down.
AAACTAGTTAAGTTCCCAAGTTCAACAATGGTACTAAATTTGATATATTACAAGACTTGGGCATGGACACTCCCAAAATAGTCAAGTCATTCATCAAAATCAAGTTACAAAATATTAGCATCATGACCCAAATTTCATTAAAAAATGCATATCTAAGTGTATCACATGGATCACGTACAAGTCCCCAAAAGTATACAAAATGAACATGCTCATGCAAATGTAATCTTCATCTAAGCATCCAAAGAGTCTACTTCAAATGGCCATCCTCAAGTCTGTTTCAGAACATCACCTACGATAGTAACAAGCTATCACTAAGCATAAAGCTTAGTGGCACATAAACTTAACTAACACTTAGAATAAAAATATAATGTAAGGAGTACAAGAATAAATTCTAGGAATAAGCTTGTCAAAATCACCATTAAGAACTAAATGAAGGTGCAATCCTTTCAAGAAAATAAATATCAAATATTAAAATAGTTCAAGATATCAATATTCAAAATCTCAAATATCAACAAGTATTCCAAAGCAAATCCAAGAAAGTTCACCATTTGGTTAATTTCTCCCAACACATACATCCTGCAATTACATCAAAGCATAACCGAATAACAAGAAGGACCGGAGTCCCAAATCAAGTAGGGTCGTCACCTAATAATCAAGAGAATCAAGAACCATGTTGAAAGTGGCTTCCCCATTCATACTTAAGATGGACCAAGATCCATAATTAAGATGAAATGTGAATCCAAAGTCAAGATGGGACAAGATCCGAATAATCTCAAGAGGCATGCTTGATATAAGTGACAAGTCACTATCACAAGAAGGACAAAGTCCCAACGAGAATGCTATAATGCTCAAGCAATCCGTATATGTAGGCGAGTTAGTTTGTCTTACAAAGCATTACACATGATACCAAATGATATTCAAAGTTACCGAGTGGCTCAAAGTGTTCATACTCAATTAAACATAGTGAAATAAGAATTTAACTAGCAATAACCGAATAGGATAGCAAATTAAAGTAAGACAAGTTTTACCCAAGCTCAAGATATTCAACACATTACAACTAAATAAAATGTGAAATTCAAGAATATGTGCAAACCTTGAAGTTTTAGTGCTTCTAAAGCTCAAAGAAAAACATCAAGAAGTTACAATCACCATGGCAACGATCAAACAATTATATCGACTCCCTTAGCTTTTGCAAGAGCCTCTTGTACCTTGAATACACAATGGAATACTCACTTAAGGTCTAGAGTTTAACGATATAGAAGCTAAATCATGACGAACAAAAACGGGGCTAAATAGGTCACCATTACTGCAAAATTTTAAGTAGAAAAAATTCTGGACAGCAGCTATGTAATACCTTGCAGTTCGTGTTTTTGACATAGTAAACAGAGGAATTAGAATTTTCGCAAAACACGAAAGTTGTGGGTAATTTTCTTATCTTTTCACAGCATTTTGAATCACCAAATTCCGCCTTATAGATAAAAAGTTATGGTCAATATACTAACTACTGCCAGCTCCAACAACGGGATTAAATTTCCTTACTTCAAGGTTTCAAAATTTCTAAAAAAAACTTGAATATTTCACCCAAAATAATATGAAGTAACAAGCTTACCACAAGATTGATTGAGTTTCTTCACAAACCCAAAACCTAGGATTATCAAAACAAGACTTAACCTATTTGATTCTTGGTGGCAACCTTCCAAAATATATACAAACCATGAAAACTAGGAGGATCTTGTTGATATTTGGAGAGTAGTTTAGGTGGATTGGGATTTCTAATGGAGGGTTTAGGAGTAGAAGAAGAACAAGTAGAGAGTGGGGGTGAAAGAAATGGTCTTCTTTCCTTGTAGTACTCATTTTTATACTAATGGGCTTTAATATCCAAAAAAATATGACAAGTCCAAATTTATTTATTTATTTATTTTCCAAACAAAAATTAAAATTTTAAACTCAAGAAAAATAATAAAAAGTATTTACTACAAGAGCAAGATTATTTAAATGCCAATAATAAATTTAGGATGTTACATGATAAACACATGATAACAACCATAACCCATCAACTATAGAAGGTCTATTAGGTTCTAGGGTTACTATTTCTAATTCACCATTGTAGACCCATAAAAGGGATGATAATCATGAAGATGATAACGTAATGATGGAAGGAATGGTTGAGACTTACCTCTCAAGGATATTCTTGCCCTAGCTTGGAAATTCGCCCTAGGTGCTTGTGGGGAACTGTTTTGGAGTTTTATGACTAAAGAATTCGGAACTATGTGTTTAAAAGTCGACATTCAGTTCCCGTCGACCGTGTGTTTTGTCAAATTACCGCTGCAGCGGTCTCGCTATAGCGGACCACAATATACCTGACCTCCGCCATGGCGAGCCTGATCCCGCTATAGCGACATCGCTATAGCGGTCTAGTGCCCGCCATAGCGGACACCCCAAATCCCATTTGTCCGCTGCGGCGAGAGGATCACCGCTGTAGCGGTCCCGCCGCAGCGGTACCTCCCCCGCTGTGGCGGTACTACTGAAACAGTAAGCTTGCAATTTTCCCAGTTTTTCAACTCTACCACCTAACATTTCATCCGAGGCCTCACAAACATAAACAAAATATACACATAGACATAAAAACACCATACAAACTCACTCGTGGCCTCAAAATTTCCAACGGAGTTCTAATTCCCTACATCACCCCTCCCCCCCCCCCCCCTTGGACTAAACACAAGCTAAGTTTTCAGTTCTTAGACTTATACAATCGAGTTTCTATTAGCTCGTTCTACCCTGGGAAGGTTCTATTTGGTGGGGTGATCCTATGTTTTCCAAGATGATCGGGAGGGTTGTTACATGTTCTTGCTTTCATGTGATTTACCCATGGATTCTAATGATATATAAACACCAAAAAATCCCCATAACTATACTTGAATTTTAGAAACTTACCTCACAACGAATTCCCAACAATTCTCCTCTTCAACTGTTGTTGAATCAAATTCTCACAATCTATGGAATAGGTGAGGTTTCTAATGTTAATCCTCATTAGATTGAGGTAATAATCATTGGAATTGATGAAGAACTTATCTTAGATGTTTGGGGAAACCCTAGGGTTGTTTTCTCTCAAAAAGTAGTCCAAAACAAAGTGGGGAAGGGTCTTATTTCGGAGGCATGCTATGGTCATGCGTCGCACACCCATCGCACCTGTCATTGAGATTCAGGGACAAGTTTTTCGTGCATTGTGCGGGTGTCTCGACAACCAATAATGTTCAATAAAATGGTCATAACTCCTAGCACGGATCTCCGTTTGAGATCCACCATATGTGGTTGGAAAGATATTTCAAAGATTTACAACTCTCATGTTTTACGTTTTCTCAGATTCCTAGCGTAATTACCCATAAACTGGGCATAAGTCGGAACTACCGCAGACTTGGAAGAATTTAAGAACTCTTACGAACTTCACTATTTGGTTTGACATCACAACGACTATCTTTCACCCAAATTCATATTGACACCTAATTTTTACCCCATAAACTGCATATTTTTTTAAATTTCAAATTTCCCGAGTCAAAGACGGAGTAAGCATATTTCCTTTCAATTTTAAAATTTCAAAAATCCCGAGAAAATTGCAAAAAAAGACGTTTAATCATTATTTCCTGAAAAATTGACAAATATAAGAAATGCGAGTTATTTACTTTTATCCCGCTCCGTCTAGTCGGGAAAATTGTTCATTTAAACAATGTATTAATTACGGCTCATTTTTTACCGCATTTTTCACATTTTAAATTATTCTCTGGAACTATTTCAATATTAGGCTTGTTTTAAAGCTAATAATTTTAAAATTTGTGAGTTTTAAATTTTTATTAGCATAAATAATTATTTTTTACTTGTTAATACGCGTATTTATAATATACAATTCTAATTGATTTAAATTAGGAAGGGGGGTTCCTATTTATTATCTTTAAAATACTAAAAAGCTGATTTAGTGTTAAAAAGGGGGGGGGGGGGGGGGGGGGTCGAAGTTTGATAATATAAACTTCACACCCCACTTTATCATTTTCCACCCACCCGACTCCCTCGTCTCTTCAACCTAGCGATTTGCGATTTTCTTTAGGGTTCCTAAGACATGGCTATGTCATGACAATTTGCGGCCATTTTTGGCCAAATTCTTGAGGGCTTTTATGCCCAATCATGAATACTCATGATTTTCAGGTTTATTTTCATTCGAATTTCATTTTTTATGCCTAAATTGAATTACTAGGTTGTTACTCGAATTCCTTATGTTACACCTCGAAAAATTTTCCGATGATGCACAGTGAATAGACTAATGAGAAATACGAAGTATGCGATGTTTCAATAAGTGAGAAATAGCAATCGATTATTCGAAATGAGATTTGAAAGACATTCGATGTTAGATGAGAAAGTTGCCAAGAGAAAGCCATGTAAGTGATAAGTTTCGGAAAGGATTTATGAGTAGTAAGTTGATGACAACTTAATGATGTATTGGGGGAGAGTTATAATGCCCCTTAGATTGTTAATGAAGTGATAAACAAGTTCTAAGAAGGTTCTATAAGGATTGGAGATCAAACGAGACGACGGGATCGAACTTGGTATGGCAGTGAGTTTCACGGCCAGTTCCACGGCCAGCAGTGTGTTCCACGGACCGTGGATGGGTCCGTGGAACTGCCAGCAGAGAAGGCAGCTGGCTGGTCATGAACCACGACCAGCTCCACGGACAACATTGGGTTCCACGGACCGTGGAACAGTCCGTGGAACACCCGACGGGCTGAAATGTTTTAAGTGTTTAAATGTGTTCCCAACTTCATATTTTCATTCCCAACATCTCTCTACTTCTCTCTAAAGGCTCTAGGGCTCCATATATGTTTCATGAACAAGGATCCAAAGGAAATCAAAGGTGATTATCATCAAACCAAATGAATCAAGGTAAGAGAAACCATTAGAGTTCATCAAAAGCAAGAAAATCAAGTGAAGGAAAATCTAGGGTTTGGCTCAAGTGAGGTTTATGCAACCAAGGTTCAATCCTACACCATCCAAGGTGAGTTTTATGATGTTTCCATGTAATATAAAGTGTTTAGAAGATGAAACACTTTGATTACGAAAGAATATAAGTAATGGGTCATGAATGTGTGAATAGTAGCACTTTTGAGTAAACGTTTGGAACGAATGATGATTCTTGATGCTTTATGAATATAATCATGTTATAAATGATATTGAGAGTATGGAAATCGACATTGTATGTGAATGAACGTATTGATGAGATATGACTATGAATATGGATAGAGTGAAGAGAATTGTGAAGTAAGAGTAATGTAGATGACTAAAAGCTATCGTGATGATAATGTGAATGTTATTATTGATGTTTGGGAGTTGATATGTAATACGAGAAAAGTCGTATAAATAAAGGAGATGCTGTCCGATTTTCTCTAGAATTAGTCATAAATGCTAAACGCTATCCATCATCTAATATGAGTATGCACTTCAATGAAGGTAGAACGTGAGCTTTGAAGAAGAACGCTCAAGTGATAGAATAGTTGCACGAAAGGTATGTAAGGCTAACCCTTCTTTCATAAGGCATGGTTCTTGGCCAATTGTTCATCTCTTAGGAGTTCATGATACCATCTAATGATCCTAGCTCGGGAAGCTATTAAGCCAATGATGCTCAAATGATATGATTGTACTAAGTTTCTTATACGACGAGTGCTACTCTAAGGATAGAATGTAATAAATGACGATGGTAAGAAGGCTAAGAGATAGATATGAGCTAGCATGTATGTATGCCCATGTGATGTTGTTATGAACCCCGAGCTTATATGGCCGGGTAGACCATGGTAGATATGTATATGTATATATGTATGTGTGTGTGCCCATGAGAGGCTATTGTGAACCCCGAGCTTATATGGCCGGGTAGAATATAATGAATATGTATATCTATATATAACGACGCGCGCGCACCACTGCAGTTGGGTACGAACAACCCTGAGCCTTGGTAGGGCCAGGCACTAAGCCTTGGTAGGGCCGGGTACGTGAAACACCGAACCTTCGTGATCGGGTAAGCTATATAAGAGCTATATGTATGACATCTATATGAGTACGAATAAGCTATATGTATGCCATCTATATGAGTACGGATAAGCTAAGTATATGACCTCTATATGAATACGATTATGCTATGTATATGACATCCATTAGAGTACGATTATGTTCAGACTATGTAAGTGCCAAGTAAGGGCTATGAGCATGCAATGTATATGAGGTGAGCATGAGTATGAAAGGAGACATGAATGCGAATATGAAACTAGATACGAAAGGTAATTGAGCAAGAATACGAATGTATGTACGCGAGTACGAAATAGAAATGGAACGTCCCTATGGAAAGCAGGTAAGTGCTATGATGATGATGATGCTACTATCCCCCCAGCTTATGTTATTTCACATGTTATCCATTATGCTTCCATATTGATATTGATCATGCTTTACATACTCAGTACATTCTTCGTACTGACGTCCTTTTGTTTGTGGATGCTGTGTCATGCCCGCAGGTGGCCAGGGAGACAGATTTGATCCATAGCTGTATTATCTCAGGGACTACATAGCAGGGCTCCATTTCATTCGGAGCTGCAGCTTTTGGTATAGATTCTTTTGTGTATATATTCATGGGCACGGCGGGGTCCTGTCCCGCCCACATGTTATGACATGATGTACCTTTCTTAGAGGCTCGTAGACATTGTGGATATGGTTAGATATGTTCAGCCTTGTCGGCCTATATTGTTGTTTTTGATCGCCTTGTCGGCGCATGTACATTTATATGGGCATAGATGTTTATTGATGATATAGATATATTATTGCCCGATGTGATTAGAATGATGATGAATGAAAAGTATGATATAATTATGTGGCTTACCTAGAATGTGATGTATAAGTATGTTAAGGGGTGCCCGGGTGGGCTAGCACCGGTGCTCGTCGCGGCCCTCGAGTTGGGTTGTGACAAAAGTGGTATCGCAGCAGTTCGGTCCTCGGTGTGTGTACGAGCCGTGTCTAGTAGAGTCTTGGTTAGGGTGTGTTGCGCGCCACACTTATAAACTAGAAGCTACGGACATTTTAGGAATGAATGACCTTCTTTCTCCATAAGAAATCGTGCGATAGAGCTATAATGTAAGAGTTTCTTGTTTCTTAACGATATGTTGTGTATTTCAGAAATGCTTGTAAAGAGAAAGGCTACAGCAGCCTAAAAGGGCAAGACGGTGACGAGTAAAAGCGGGGCCGAAAGAGCACCGCCACCAGTAGTAGAAGAAAGTGAGTCCCAAAGTGCGGCTCAATCTCAGTCTTCCCGTTCAGGGCCTATATTAGGGGAGCGTGAGGGAGCCTCAGCCCCAGCTCCAAAGACCTCCGGCTCCTCCATTGGATGCTTCAGGCCAAGATGTGAAAGAGGCTATAAATTTGCTGACGCAATTGGTTGCGGCCCAGACTCAAAGATCAAGTTCGGGACAAGGTGATAGGGCTGTTAGTGCAAGAGCCCGTGATTTTATTAGTTTGAATCCTCCGGAATTCTTTGGATCAAAGCCGGATGAGGACCCTCAGAATTTTATTGATGGTATGTTGAGGACGCTTCGGTTGATACATGCTTCAGACACCGAATCGGTGGAGCTAGCGTCCTATAGATTGAGGGATGTTGCGGTATGTTGGTACACAGTTTGGATGGCTTCGCGGGGAGCCAATGCACCTCCCCCGGTATGGCAAGAGTTTGTAGATGCATTTCTTCGACATTATTTTCCCCCAGAAGTTCGGCGAGCTAGAGCCGATAAGTTCCTAAATTTGAGGCAAGGGAGCATGAGTGCTCTAGAGTATAGCCTCCGCTTCAATTCCTTGGCTAGGTATGCTTCGGCCATGGTAGCGGATATGGGTGACCGAGTACACAGGGTTTGTGAAAGGCCTAGGGGCCACATTTGATGGATAGATGCTTGACAGGCGTCCTCCAGACAATATGGATATTGCACGCATCCAAGCCCACGCTCAAAATTTAGAAGAAAGCTTGCAACAACAAAGAAGCGAGCATGATAGAGGGCTAAATCTTCGGGTCCGATGAACGAGTATAGAGGTGGGCATAGACAGCAGTCTTCTAGGCATTTGGGCTATTCGATGACTAGTGTGCCTCCACGGTATTCAGGCCAGAGATTTGATAGATCTACTCATCTCGGGCCGAGTCAGAGCTTTACGGGGTCTCAGTTTAGAGGTGATTCGGGTCAGGCGAGGCCGCCCGTGCCACGATGCTCCCAGTGTGGGAAGTTACATTGGGGTCCCTGAAGATTGGGCTCCGAGGCTTGTTTTTCATGTGGTCGACCAGGCCATATTATGCGAGATTGCCCCTCAGTTAGTGGCAGAGGTAGGACCCAGCCTTCAGGGTCGATAGCCGGATCTTCAGCATCTATATGCCCTATGGGGCCAGGTTCACATGCGCCAGTCGGCCATGGTAGAGGCAGGGGGAGAGTCCCAGCCTGGCGGTCCTCGGCCGTATTTATGCTTTGGGGATGCCAAGATCTCGAGTCTTCTCGACGCGGTCACAGGTATATTATCGGTACTTTCTCATGATGTATATGCTTTGATAGATCCCGGCTCCACATTGTCATATGTTACTCCGTATATTGCGGGTCGATTTAAAATCAAACCGAAATCGATTAAACCTTTTGAGGTGTCCACTGGTGAATCGGTAATAGCTAGCCGAGTATATAGAAATGATGTAATTGTGATTTGTGATCGCCGTACCATGATTGACTTGCATGAGTTAAAGATGGTAGATTTTGATGTTATTATGGGTATGGATTGGTTGGCTTCTTGCTACGCCAATGTCGATTGTAGAATGAAAATGGTTCACTTCCAATTCCGGGAGAACCAGTTTTAGAATGGAAAGGAAATACGGCGTCACCCCAAAGGGTAGGTTTATTTCCTATCTAAAGGCAAGGAAAATGATTATAAAAGGTTGCATTTATCATCTAGTGCGAGTTCAAGATGTAGAAGCTGAACCGCCGACTTTTCAGTCAGTTCCTGTAGTGAATGAATTTCCGGATGTATTCCCGGAAGAGCTCCCAGGCCTTCCTCCCGAGCGGGAGATTGATTTTGCTATTAATGTGTTGCCAGACACTAAGCCTATATCCATTCCTCGTTATAGAATGGCTCCCGCAGAATTGAAAAAGTTGAAGGAGCAATTGAAAGACTTGCTCGAGAAAGGCTTTATTAGGCCTAGTTCTGTCACACCCCAATCCTCATCAGGGCGTGACGGGCACCCGACTCTCGTCAGAGTCGAGCGAACCCTTAAACGTCGACTCTAATTTTTTTATTTTTTTTTTTAAAATTATAAAATGGAATACTAAAATTTACAAACAGCTTAAAATATCTCAAAACATAATGTATACATATACACGACGTAGAATAAGGCGAGCCAAACGGGCCTCCGCCATTTCTGTACACAAAATAACGGCCGACAAGGCCAAACAGTAACCCTGACTCCCACACTGTTCGCAGACTTCTAAAGAGTATGACCTGCAAATATATACACAGAGATATACCAAAATAAAAACAGCCTCCGAACAAAAGGAGTCGTCGACTCCCCGATGGCGACTCCCCACAAGTAGCCGGATTCCCCGACGCCCCGAACCCGGGCATGAAACGCGGCCCCCCACCGAAGAAAGGGGTCGATTACGGGAATATGTACCGAATATGTAAAGCATCAATGAAGCAAGAAATAGACAAGCACGACAAGAAACAAGTTTAGGCTACCTCGATACGAGTATAATATTTAAGTAAAATATTAAGTAAAAATAGTCCCTTCGGACGGCCGCTTCCGGCCTAATAATAATAATAATAGCAATAATAATAATAATAATAATAATAATAATAATAATAATAATCCCCTTCGGGCATACCGGTCCAACATACGTCTATCCTGGCCCCATCGGACATACCCCCCGATATAAATGATGGCCCTTCGGGCATGCCGTCCAACATACGTCTATCCCGGCCCCATCGGACATGCTGCCCCGACATAAATCCTAGCCCCGTCGGGCATAGGCATGCCACTCGTGACATACGGCTACCACCGGCCCCATCGGCATGCCACTCGTGACATAGTACTAATCCTAGCCCCTTCGGCGTAATAATAATAATAATAATAAAATTTCGCACCCCGCCGGAGTGGTTTTTGGAAAGTTTTATCAAAATATCACACTCCCATCGGAGTGGTTTTGAAAAGTTGTATTAAAATATCTCACCCCCATCGGAGTGGTTTTGAAAAGTCTTGAATAATAAAATACTGCTTAATGAGGTCATTTATAAAAGTTTCAAGGCAGTTCGGTCACATTTCTGCAAGTTATAGATGTTTGAGCATTCTCCCAACAAAATGTAAGGATCCTAGTTCAATCGCACTGAATGAATAGTGCTCAATTTCAGGATCGAATTTCCATGAGCAAAATAACCCTCGAGGCTCGAATTCAAGCCTAGTATACCTAGGACATGCCAAAAGAAGGAGAGGGATAGCTTCACATACCTTACGGGTGTCTTATGCTCTCTTAAACTCAAGTTCCGTTTCGTCCAGAATCTGCAAATGGTCACCTTTACCAGTTACTATTCATGAGAGTTAGCATTTCAATAACAAGTTCATACTTGACTACCGAAATTTCGGCAGAGACTCCCAAATATCTAACATCCCCGAGGATTAAACTCGGCTTAAAAGGCAACAACCAATCCAACAACAACATCAACAACACCAATGAACACTACAAAACACATATTAACATAAATAGTCTTTCTTTCAACATACTACATCAACTTCCATTCTAACTTCATACGTCTCATCCGATATCGACGTTTTCACATTTCTCTACTAATTCAAGACCATTCAAACACATTTCAACACATTTCACATTATTCTACCAAATATGCAAAAATTCCACCAAACCATAATTCACTCAAAACTTCCTAAGCCAACGTAAATATTCATAACATGATTCCATCTTCTAATTTCATCATCCATAATCATAATTCATACCTCAAACCATTACTTCCATAATTAAATAGAAACCATATAAAATCATAAAATTTTCCATAACAACATACATGCCAACTTCAACACCAAATTGGCTCATTAACCTTTCTTTTTCATCACAACATCCCAACAACACAATTAACAAGCAAAATAAAATCAAATCTACTTTCCTCCACCTCAAGTGGCTCACGGCCACATGCCTATTCCACACACACACACACGCCATGCACACACACGTCACACTTTCATAATTCCCGTCTAATTCTAATCATCATAACATATAAATTCATTTCATAACATGAAATATAAGAATTTTACCTTTTTCTTAAAATTTCAACTTTCCGCAAATGGCGTTCTTTCTCCAAACCAACTATACCACGTCGTAGAGCACCTCAAGCTTGTTAAGAATCCAACAAGAGATGAATTTTTGAACCAAGGATTAAGGCAAGAAAATTTTCTCCTCTTTTTTTCTTTTTTTTTTCTGGAGCCGATTGTCTCCTTCTTTTGTTTCTTGATTTTCTCTTTGTTTTTCTCTTGAAGTTTCATGAACCACTCCACCTTATAAATATTTAACACATGGGAAAATTAATTAAACCCATGGGCCTTGGCCACCATGGCCGGCCACTTAAATTTTGGGCCCAAATTTTCTTTTCATGAATTTGGCCCAATAAGCTAGAATCCTTATTTCAAAATTTGCGAAACAAATTTTTCAAAATTCCAATTTTACCCTTAGCCTTCTCCGGTGTTTTCGCGTTCAAGCTTCCATAACCGGTTCACACATGCTAAGAAAAATCCAAATATGGCCTTATTTCTTACAAGCAAAAAATTATTCCAAACTTTCCAAATGTGCAAAATGCCGGATATAACAAGTTCATCTCCGTGGGGAGCACCCGTATTGTTTGTTCGAAAGAAAGATGGCTCTTTAAGAATGTGCATTGATTATCGACAACTGAATAAGGTGACGATCAAGAATAAATATCCTCTTCCGAGGATTGATGACTTATTTGATCAACTACAAGGTGCCCAATGGTTTTCCAAGATAGATTTGAGATCCGGATATCATCAAGTGAGAGTTAGGGAACAAGGTATGGCCATTTTGAGTTCCGGGTAATGTCATTTGGGCTAACTAATACACCGGCAAGGTTTATGGATTTAATGAACGACGTGTTCAGTGCCCCTTTTAGATTTGTTCGTGATCGTGTTCATCGACGACATCTTGGTGCGTATTCCGCATCCGAGTGCGAACATACGTGGATCATTTGCGCATCGTCCTCGTAATTCTTCGTACTCGAGAGTTGTTTGCAAAATTTTCTAAGTTCAAAATTTTCTAAGTGTGAGTTCCTCAAGTTGAACTCGGTAACATTTCGGGGCATATTGTCTCACCACGGAATTCGGGCGATAGGTCAAAAGATAGAGGCCGTAAAGACTTGCTTAAGGCTTACAACTGGCCTACGGAGGTACGTAGCTTTCCGGGCTTAGCAGGTTATTACGTAAGATTTGTTGAAGGTTTTTCTTCTTATTTCTGCCCCCCCCACTTACAAAGTTGACTCCGAAATCAAGAAAAGTTTCAATTACGTATTGTCATGAACGTAATTTCAAGAGCTAAAAGACAAGATTGATTCACTCGCACTTCCCCGACACTTCAAGAGGGGATTGAAGGTTATGTTGTTATTGCGATCGTCTTGTGCGTCAATAGGGCCGTATTAATGCAACATGGCAAGGTGATTGCATATTTTCAAGGCAATCGAGGAAACATGAAAAGAATTATCTAACCCATGATCTCGAATTGGCTCCAGTGATTCATGCATTAAAAATATGGAGACATTATTTATATGGTGTTCATGTAGATATTTATACGTATCACAAGAGCCTTCAAGATATCTTCAAGCAAAAGGAGTTGAATTTGCACAAACACGATGGTTAGAATGTTAAAAGATTAGACGTTGATATTTTATATCACCCGGAAAGGCAAATGCTGTGGCCGACGCTCTTAGCCGCATCTATGGGAACTCGTGTGATGTACAATCAGAGAAAAGAGGAATGACCCGTGAGCTCCAAATAGCCTAGCTAGCCTAGAGTCCGAGTAGTGGACTCGGTGTAACAGGGGAGCTACCATTCGAATTCAAATAGCCACGCTAGTAGTAGAAGTGAAAGAGCGACAATACGAAGACCCCATGCTAGTGCAAGAAAAGAGAGATGCACTCCCTTCGAAAGAGGAGTTATCATTTGAGATTACAAGAGACGAGTCCTCCGATGTCGAGGCAGTGCTATGTGTTCCTAATGTGGCAGGTTTGCGCCACCAAATATTGAGAGAAACTCATTGTTCCCGTTATTCTATCCACCCCGGAGCGACAAAAATGTATAATGATCTTAAATCCATGTATTGGTGGAATGGGATGACGAAAGCTATAGCAAAATTTGTAGCTCAATGTCCCAATTGTCAACAAGTGAAAATCGAGCACCAAAAGCCGGCGATTATTACAAAGCATAGAAATCCCAACTTGAAATGGAAAGTGATCAACATGGACTTTATTACGTGCCTACCCCGATCTCGACGCAAGTATGATTCCATATGGGTGATTGTGGATAGACTCACCAAGTCGGGCCTTATTTTGCCGTTTAACGACGTATGTAGCAGAAGATTATGCAAAGCTCTATGTTAAAGAGATAGTGCGACTTCATGGTATTCCGGATCTATTATCTCCGATGAGGTACCGCTTACGGCTAATTTTTGGAAGTCCTTTCCAAGAGGGCTTAGGGACTCAAGTGAGCCTTAACATGACATTTCATCCACAGATCGATGGATGTTTACGTACCATTCGACTTTTATAGATATGTTACGAGCATGTATGATAGATTTCGGTGGAAATTGGGATGATCATTTGCCATTCATTGAATTCGCTTATAATAATAGCTATCATTCTAGCATTCAAATGGCACCGTATGAAGCCTTATACTCAGTGAAAGTGCGCATCCCCAATCGGGGTGGCTCGAACAGTGAGAGGCTAAATCGATAGGGCCGCATTTGGTCCAAACAAGCCGTAGAGAAAGTCAAGCTTATACAAGATCGGTTGTTAGTACTTAAAGTCGTCAAAAGTCCTATGATATTTGTCGAAGGGACCTAGAGTTCCAAGTTAAAGATCGGGTGTTCTTGAAAGTGTCGCCAATGAAAGGCGTTATGAGATTTGGCAAAAGGGGAAGCTTAGTCCCTGATATTGGGCCTTGTGAAATTGTGCGCAAAGTAGGCAAAGTAGCTTATTTAATTAGATTTACCTCCCGATTTGGAGTCACCCATCCAAAGGTTCCATGTCTCGATACTACGAAATGTGTCGGAGATCCTACTCGATCGTCCAAAGAAACGATGTTCAGTGCAATGGGTAAAAAGTTACCTTAGATTAAAACCCATTGCCATATTAGATAGGCAAGTACGGAGGCTTAGAAACAAAGAAGTGGCCCCGCTTAAAGTTTTACGGGAGAAATAATAATCGAGAAGAAATGACATGGAAAAGAAAGCACGAAATCCAAATATCCGCACTATTTTCTGCCCCTCGCAAGAGAGGGCCAAGATGAGACGTCAAGATCATAAGGTATGTATGCTTTTCTTTTTATGTATTTGGGTCGTGTGTGGCTAAATTATATTGCTATATGTTGTAGCCCTGTGAGGCATTGATATTATGGGTTGTCGTGATAGGGCGGTAGTGCCATATTATAGGGAAAACTCTGGCGAAATTTTTATAGAATCCCCGAGTGCTTAACATTCGAGGACGAATGTTCCTAAGGGGGGGGGGGAGAATGTTACACCTCGGAAAATTTTCCGATGATGCACAGTGAATAGAATAATGAGAAATACAAAGTATGCGATGTTTCAATAAGTGAGAAATAGCAATCGACGATTCGAAATGAGATTTGAAAGACATTCGATGTTAGATGAGAAAGTTGCCAAGAGAAGGCCATGTAAGCGATAAGTTTCGGAAAGGATTTATGAGTAGTAAGTTGATGACAACTTAATGATGTGTTGGGGGAGAGTTATAACGCCCCTTAGATTGTTAATGAAGTGATAAACAAGTGCTAAGAAGGTTCCATAAGGATCGAGATCAAATGAGACGACGGGATCGAACCGTGGCATGGCAAGAGTTTCACACGGCCACCGGCCAGCGCGGGGGCAGGGACCGTGGATGGGTCCGTGGAACCGCGGCCAGAGAAGGCAAATGGCCGGTCAGCGAACCACGACCAGCTCCACGGACAAAGATCGGGGTTCCACGGACAAGGAATGGGCCCGTGGAACACCCGACGTGGCGAAATGTTTTAAGTGTTTAAACGTGTTCCCAACTTCATATTTTCATTCCCAACATCTCTACTTTCTCTAAAGGCTCTAGGGCTCCACATATGTTTCATGAACAAGGATCCAAAGGAAATCAAAGGTGATTATCATCAAACCAAATGAATCAAGATAAGAGAAACCATTAGAGTTCATCAAAAGCAAGAAAAATCAAGCCAAGGAAAATCTGTGGTTTGGCTCAAGTGAGGTTTATGCAACCAAGGTTCAATCCTACACCATCCAAGGTGAGTTTTATGATGTTTCCATGTAATATAAAGTGTTTAGAAGACGAAACACTTGGATTACAAAAGAATATAAGTAATGGGTCATGAACGTGTGAATAGTAGCACTTTTGAGTAAACGTTGAACGAATGATGATTCTTGATGCTTTATGAATATAATCATGTTATAAATGATATTGAGAGTATGAAAATCGACATTGTATGTGAATGAACGTATTGATGAGATATGACTATGAATATGGATAGAGGAAGAGAATTGTGAAAGAGTAATGTAGACATCAAACGCTATCGTGATGATAATGTGAATGTCATTATTGATGTTTGGGAGTTTATATGTAGCCACGAGAAAAGTCATATAAATAAAGGAGATGTCGTCCGATTTTCTCTAGAATTAGTCATAAATGCTAAACGCTATCCATCATCTAATACGAGTATGCACTTCAACGAAGGTAACGTGAGCTTTAAAGAAGAATGTGATAGAATAGTTGCACGAAAGGTATGTAAGGCTAACCCTTCTTTCATAAGGCATGGTTCTTGGCCAATTGTTCATCTCTTTAGGAGTTCATGATAATTATCTAATGATCCTAGCCTTGAAGCTATTAAGCCAATGATGCTCAAAATGATATGATTGTACTAAGTTTTCTTATACGACTAGTGCCACTTCCATGATAGAAACGTAATAAATGACGATGGTAAGAATTAAGAGATAGATATGAGCTAGCATGTATGTATGCCCATGTGATGTTGTTACAGAACCCCGAGCTTATGCTTGACGGCAGATCATGTAGACAGTGTATATGTATATATGTATGTGTGTGCGCTCATGAGAGGTTATTGTGAACCCCGAGCTTATATGGCCGGTAGAATATAATGAATATGTATATCTATATATAACGACGCGCGCGCACCACCGCGCTCGGCACGAACAACCCCGAGCTCTTGGTAGGTGTCAGCACCAAGCTCGTGTAGGGCCGGGTACGTGAAACACCGAACCTTTCGTGTCGGGTAAGCTATATAAGAGCTATATGTATGGACATCTATATGAGTACGTACGTTATATGTATGTCATCTATATGAGTACCAGATAAGCTACGTATACAGACCTTCATATGAATACGATTATGCTTATGTATATGACATCCACGTAGCACGATTATGTTAAGACTATGTAAGTGCTGCGAAGGGCTATGAGCATGCAATGTATATGAAAGTGAGCATGAGTAGCGAGACATGAATGAATATGAAACTAGATACGAAAGGCACCGAGCAAGAATACGAATGTATGTACGCGAGTACGAATAGAAACGGAACGTCCCTATGGAAAGGTGTAAGTGCTATGATGATGATGATGATGTTATTATCCCCCCAAACCTTATGTTATTTCACATGTTATCCATTATGCTTCCATATTGATATTGATCATGCTTACATACTCGGACATTCTTCGTCCGACGTCCTTTTGTTTATGGACGCTGCGTCATGCCGCGGTGGCCGGAGACGATTTGATCCTAGCTGCTATTATCTCGGGGACTACATAGCGGGGCTCTTTCATTCGGAGGCTCAGCTTTTGGTATAGATTCTTTGTGTATATATTCATGGGCACGGCGGGGTCCGTCCCCCACGATGTTATGACATGATGTACCTTTCTTAAGGCTCGTAGACATTGTGGATATGGTTAGATATGTTCGGCCTTTCGGCCATATTGTTGTTTTGATCGCCTTGTCGGCGCATGTACATTTATATGGGCATAGATGTTTATTGATGATATAGATATGTTATTGCCCGATGTGATTAGAATGATGATGAATGAAAAGCATGATATAATTATGTGGCTCACCTAGAATGTGATGTATAAGTATGTTAAGGGGTGCCCGGGTGGGCTAGCACCGAGTGCTCGTCGTGGCCCTCAAGTTGGGTCGTGACACCTTACGTGTATATGGTTGCCATGGGCAGGGCCTTGAGCCCATGACCATCTTGTGCACCATGTGCATTTAAAATAAGGAATCTAGGGGGAATTTCCTAGATACTTCACGGTTAAGGTGTAAATTTGGGGATTGTACCGTTAGAATGGTATAAAATTTGTTGTATTCATACTATCCTAGTATTTCTGATTTTGATTGGATTTTTTGTGGATTTTAGGGTACAATTAGTTGTCATTTTTGTTGTCTTATCTATTGGAAATTCGAATTCTAGGAGAGATACAAAAATCTGGGGGTTTTGGGGGAAAAATCTAGGGCTAGGTGCCCATTTTCCATTCCCAGGATGCCCCAAAATTGGATTCTATAAATAGAAAGGGGAAGGTAAGAGAGGATTCTTTTTTTCTTTTTCTTTTTTTCGAAATTGAGGAGTAGAAGCCTTAAGAAAAGAAAAGAAAAACTAAGAGTTATAAAAAATCATGTACTATATTCCACTATATATATTCAAATATACATAGGCAATCAAGAAAAATACTATAAATATTTAATAAATAAATATCAAAAAAAGGGTTTTAAAAAGGGAATTTCTGAAAAGAGGGGTTTTGTTGCTTGAAGTTGAAGTTTCAATCCTTCTTTGGTCTTTGGGTTCCCCCTTTAAAAACTAACACCCCTTTCCCTTTTGTTTCTCTATTTTAATTTTGTTTTTTTAAATATTTATTGGAGTTTGGATTATGTTTGGTATTTTTTTGTTATTGGTTTGAATGTTCTTTTGTTAAAAGGATGATATTATGTAGTTTGGGGTGTTGTTGGGCGGTATTGGTGTTTGAAAAGGATTTAAAATAAGGAGAAGGGTGTTTTATTATAGTTTTGTTACATTGAATTATCAGCATGGGCTTGTTAGGGATTTTCTGTGAAGTTTAGTGTTGAGTGAAGCTTTTGAGTTATCTTCTCGTTTTTGTTTTGTTTTCATTAGATTCTGAGGTCCTTAGTTTGTAGTAGTTTTTAACTTCTTGAGTGTGATCATCCGAGGTATTGGTTCAAGTTTAAAGGATAAGGATTTATAGCCATTGTTAGTTTGTTCTATCTTGAAGCCTATAGCCATTGTTCTACAGAAAGATGACTTTCCATATTCTTCCAATACAATTTGTAACTTTGACTTGAAAGATGTTTGAAGAGTAGGGAACCTATAATGCTAAGAATTTCTAAAATAAACCTTGATTTCTTACTCTGGTCATGTGATTTTCAAGACCATAGGAGAAAGGCTTGTGTTTTTTACTTTAAGGTGCAATAATGTATCAAAGAAAGGATCAATATTGTTAGAGATTCTGTCTCATTCCTATCTTGTGTCTTTCTTGATATTTGTTTCGTGTCCTATAACTTTCCGGGTTTTTTTCCTCTCATCGATATTGCTTAGAGTTTTCTTAATCCTTCTTGCTTGACATAATCACCTAGTGGACTAAAATGAATCTTAAAATTGAAACCATGCTTGGGTGATCCTGTTTGTACTTAACTTGCTTGTAATGTTAGCTACTTGGCCTTGTTGATTTGTTTTAATTGCTTGTCTGGAACCCTTCGCCCTAGAAAAAGGCAGAACCTTTTTTGTCGGTTTGGAATGCCGCTTTTTCCTCTAAAAGTTTTTTTCACCTCGATTTCTTGTGACTTCGGTTTTGTTTTGTCTTATATTGGTTACTTGTTTGCAAGGTTCATGTTGGTTTGTAACAGATTGTATTTTACACTTGGGGTTTCTTTAACATTCTTTTACCTAAGGATCCCTAGTAGAAATTGGGGAATCTAAACTAGGACTAAAGGGTTTCAAAGGATTAAGTGTGGTACTTGCTTTTGTGACTTCCCTTCTTGTCATTTGCTTGTGAAATGGGGGTTACCTCAAAGTATTTTTTTTATTTTCCTTGAAACTAAACCATGTCGCTTTTAAAAGACTAAGGATAGGTTTTTGCCTTTAACATGATTTAGAACTTTAGATATCTTTGAGGATTTTGCCTTTGCCGGGTTACTCAAAAATGTTGTCCATACTTGCTTGA
>NW_026713614.1:0-26860 GCF_029784015.1 Lycium ferocissimum | reverse complement strand
TTTTGGATGACCCCCGACAGGATTCTGGGTTTTTTGGGGCCCTCCCGTTACCGGGAGCCTATATTTGGGTTCGGATTGGGTTTTCATATATGTATATGTTTATTAACGGGGTACGGCGGGGCCACACAATGCGTGTATGATTACGTTATTTATTCTTAGAGGTACGTAGACATATATGTGTGGGTATGGGTATTCCAGCATTCGGTCGAGTACGATTGTGATTTTGACGTCCCCCATACTATGATAGCCTTATCAAACTACATGCGATATTATCTGCTGGATTGCGATAACGATATGTATATTTGTACATCTGTGACAACTTCGCGGTGACGTTCCACTTTTCTGTATATATAAGTTATTTGTGTACCATGTAAGCTATTCGTATGCTACCTCTGATTAACGGGTGTGTACAGGTGCCTAACTCGGGCACTAGTCGCGGCCTACGGGTTTGGGTCGTGACAAAAGTGGTATCGAGGCGAGTTCGTCTCAGGGATTGTCTACGGACCGTGTCCGGCGAGTCTTGTTTATAGTGTGGCTCGGCCACACTTATAAACAAAATTTTAATGGGCATTTAGGAATCGTTGACCCTTTTTACGTCTTAGATGGTGCGATAGGGCCAGAGTCATAGGAAATGAATTCCTCGTACTAACTTTTGATTTCAGCGGAAGGACGACATCGACAGAAGAAAGCGATTGATGATACTGGAAGTTACAAAGCACGCAGGTAAGTAAAGGTACGAAAGGAATATGTTACATAAGGTATTTGTTATATCCCGTATTTTATGCATTGGAACAATCCGGATTAACTATGGTAAGTTAGGGACCAAACCATTTCAGGATGCAAAGTCGAGACTTTGGACCTTCGATTTTATTTTTGAGACATAAGTTGTTCATGAATTTGTTTGCATGGGACACTTAGGAAAATTTGGGACCAAAAGTGATATAAATGGGAACTTGAAAATCAAGCAATTTGGCCCTTGGCCGTGTGAATTATTGGACATGGCCCACACAAATTGTGTTCAATTTTAATTGGAACAACACTTGTGTGGGCCAAGAGACACATGTACAAGTCTTGCTAGCATACAAAAGATGACTTCTAAGTCATCCAAGTTCATTCTCAACACTTAGAAAAAAATTAGAAGTTGAAGACCCCAATAGTGAGGCTCTCGGCCAAAGGAGAGGAAAAACCAACTTCCATTCTAGCTCTTCCAAAATTATTTTGATGATGCAAACCCACTATTTTGAGGTCCCTAAGTAGCGTGGAAGTGTCGTTGGAGCGATCAACCCGCTAGTTTTCATCTTTGGAAACCCTAGCCTATTGTGGAATTGAAGAGAAAGGTAAGAATTGAATATGTTTTATGTTTTATAAAGGTTGTATGTATGTTGTAGTATGTTAATATGGATGAAAATCATGAAATAAAGTATGTTGAAGTTGAGGCCATATGTGAGGGTTGGGCGTGTGAAGTGTGTGTGTGTTGTGTTATGTTGGAGCGATGAATTAAGGTCTAGTTAGTATGTTATGATCATTGTAGGGTGAAGAATGAATGAGAATTATCCATATGTATATATGTTGTGTGTTGGCCGAAAATGATCATGGATTACGACAAAGAACGCATTAATGTCGCTTAGTGTTTTAGTCGTCAATGCGCTATGAATTCTAGGTTGGAAATGAATGTTGAATGACTCAAATTGATGTTGTAATTGTTGTGGACTGATTTGGAGGTTATTGTATATTTAATGAAATTTGTATGTTGATGAGAATAGCATTGTTAGAATGTGAATTGTTAGTACAAATCATGAATTGGAAATGAGGAATATGTTATAGTGGTGTTCTCGGGTTTGGGGGCTGATTTCGGGTGGATTGGAGCCATGGTTGGATTGTTGGAAATATTGTATGATTTGCTAGAATGCTCTTGAATGTTGTTGGAATGAGTTCGGATTAGTATTTGACTGTATAAATGATAATGTTGGGTTGAATGTAAGCGACTAGCTTGAATGTGGTGAATGATGTCAACTTAGGTAGAAAAGCGTTATTAATGATAGAATGCGTCTTGAATTGGTTATTGATGTTGTTGGGTTGATCGTTGGTGTTGTTGTTGTTGATTTGGCCGAGTTGAATTCTCGGGGATGTTGTAATTATAGGGCAAATGCTGTCAAAATTTCTGTAGACAAGCACTACTTCCAACTTGTATTCTTAAGGCTCACAAATGACATTTGGTAATTGTGACCAATTGCAGATTTTGGAGGAAACGGGAGTTGAATTTAGACAAGCCTAAGAAGCGAATAAGGTATGTGAAGCTTGCCCTTTCCTTCCCCTGGCATGTCCTAGGTATGTTAGGCTAAGATACGAGCTTTGGGGACGACTCTACTCCTCGGAATCCGAGCTTCATTTTGTACTTTCTCATTCGGTAGAATTGAATTAAGCATGTCTGTTTTGTTGAAACATTTGTTCAAACATCCGTAGTTCGCCCAAATGATATTGGAGGGCCTAGAATCCTTTGTATATGACCTCGTAAGGCCTAACGACCATAGTTTGGGGTACGCCGCCTCAATTTGACCGAGGTGGGGCTCACGCATTCCGAGATCTCCCTATGTCGCTCTGTTTGGTATATTTGCGAGATTTTGAAAGAGAACTTTTGACTATCGCTCCGATTACTATGAAATAGTTATTTTTAACTACTTTATTGAGTTTGATAATTCATTTTGACACATAAGAACGATTTCAGAAGGTTGTAACTTTTGTATACTAATTCTGATAAATCTGAAACTTGTTTCTGCACTTTCCGATGTTAGTAAATATATTTGGTCGTCGGATTTTGGAAGGTAACTTAATTATTTATTTGCTCATATGCATGTGATTTTGATACGGGATTATGATTTCTGAAGTTCGGCTTGACATGTTTTCGAGTGACATTCGGAGAAAATTTGATTTGACTATTTTCTTGGTTTGTAATTAATAGTACTCTTTGGTTATTCTATTGGGTTTGTAATAATGATTTGTATGCCGGTACGTGATATTACCGCTGGGTGTTCGGCCGCGGTATGTTATGTGATATAGCCGCTGGGTATTTGGCCGCGGTATGCTGTGTGATATTTGCCGCTGGGTATTTGGCCGCGGTATGTTCTGTGATATTGCTGCTGGGTATTTGGCCGCGGTATGTTATGTGACATGATAGTGCCGTTGGATTTTGACCGAGGTATATGGTGTGATACTGAGTCCTATGCATACTTTGTTATTCTTGGAAATTTTTTTTAATAATAATAACATGATAAATAAATATTTTGGTATTTTTGGATATGTACTTACTTTCCGTACTTCCGTTTCGATTATGACCCATATTTGACTATTTTATATTTTTGCTTTGCATACTCAGTACATATTCGTCGACCCCCTTTCTTCGAAATGCGTTTCATGCCCACGGTACGCACCATTTGGTGACCCGCGATCTAGGACACCTTTATCTACGTTTGTTGGAGTGCTCCGCTTATTTTCGGAGCTCGTATTTTGGAATACACCCTTCTGATGTACATATTTGTTTGTTCAGGGGTACGGCGGGGCCCTGTCCCGTCATATGATTCTGTCTTTCTGTTTAGAGGTCTGTGGACATATACGTGTGGGTTGTGCCCAGTCTGTTCGGTTAGACTTGTATGATATATGTTTTGGGCGATTCTGTTCGCCATGGCAGCCTTGTCGGCTTGCGTATATATATAAATGTCGATCTGTTGTGTGTGGCCTTTGTTGGTATTTTGCGTGCGGGGTTATTTTGAATAGTCGGAAAAACAAAGAAAACTACGCAAATTTTTTTTTTCCGAAAATAATATAAGTTTGAAACATAACCTTAGGCTTCGATATATATGGGTTTGTGTTTGCAATAGTTTGACACTACATGTGATATTTGTATACGTGTAGATCATTCGATGTGATTCCGTTGAATATGTGTGTTCGGGTGCCCAGTTCGGGCGCTAGTCGCGACCTACGGGGTTGGGTCGTGACAGTATTGAAGTATGACTGAAATGTAAAGTTGGAAACCGAAAGGGGAAAAGTAAACAGGAAAGTGTAACAGGTGTGGTTCGAGTTGGATATACGAGGTAAGTCCATCATTTTCACATTATTATCGATACTGGGAGCCCTGTGTGGCTGTGATATGATATGATATGATATGATATGATATGTATATATATGTGTTGGACCTGTGAGGCATTGTTGGTATTTCTTGTGTACAGGTTTTGAGATAGTAGGAAATACAGAGGAAACTCTGCCGAAATTTTTCCAGAAAAATAAAACAAGAATGAGGTATGGGTTGTAATATGCCTTGAAAGGTCGTGTTATTAGTAAAGATAGAATTTGATTAAGTTGCAAGTATGGCTAACCTTAAGTTAATTACTGAGTTGGCGGTAATGGTAATTAGGAGGTCGACATCGTCATGGAAAAGAAAAAGAATTTGGAAAGGGCTCGTGATATTAAGAAACGAGTTAGAAGAGGTTGGCAAATCTTGATAGGGTGTCATATTAAGGTACCAACCGAATTGATAAGCATGGATAAATTATGACGAGTTTATAGCCAGAAGAAATAATAGTATGACTGAGACAAGAGTTGTGGCGGATATGAATGTATAGGTAGAACAGTTTGTGAGATATTAGGGATAAAAGTGACCAGAAAGAGCAGAAAGTCAAGAAGTGTGATATGATAAGGTTGATTACGAATAGGATATTATGTGAATATAATAAGGATTGTTATGGAAATAAGCAAAGCCTAGCGAGGAAGCGACTAAGGGATATGACGCGATCCGTGTGACTAAAGAATGAAGGTGAGCTAGTGATAAAAAAAAAAAAAGAAGGAGGAATTTCGGAAGTTCTTCTATGGGGAAAGTACAGAATAGAAATTACGAGATAGTGGAAATAATAGAGAGTACAGAGAAAAAAGGAGATGGAAATAAAAGCGGGTGAGATAACAGCGCAGTAATAGGTGATGACGGGTGTAGCCGTGAACATGAGTAATATCAGTAACGGAACGGTGAAAGACCAGATTATAGAGAGACGAACAGCGAAGTAGAGGGAGTGCTAGGAAACGACTGGCATGATAGGAACATAAGAACAAATAGGGGTGAACAGAATATGATTTGGAAATAGGAAAGGGGTTATGTAGGAGTAATGTTTTCCAAAAATGTAGCGATATTGTAAAGCTCCTCGTGCGCAGAAAAGAATGGACATAAACTGGGGAAATATGGTAAGGGAATACTAAAGGAAACGCCTAATATAGACGTAATTAAATAAGTACGAATATGAATCAAAAAAAAAAAGGGAGAGGGGGAAATACATAGTTATGAATTTAAAGGTGTAGTACGACGACAGGATGATATGATAAAATCCTTGTCGAGACGGATTTGGTGTTCTGGGTAAGTTGGAAGCTTGTGTTGGATACATAGTAAGGGTAAAAAGACATAAAGCACAAAGGGATACTGCGTGCACACGACTCCACCCTGGAAAATGATGGGATCCTTAAACGACAAAGACAGTAGGCATAAGGAGCAGATGATGCAATATAATTCTATCAAGAGAAGCAGATGGTACAGGTTGGGATAAAAATATTATTCTAAGAGAATTTTGGACACTTGTCGTTGGAATATAAATGCCACTTAACTGAGAATTTGGAATGACTATGAGTATTAGGAAATTATTGATTGGAGTAAGAGACCCTTTTTAAATTGGCGGGAGATGTGTTATGAGGGCGTTTTGAAATCTGTCCAGACTTCAATTTACTCCAAATTATGTGCTGAAGGTCATGTGGCAAGGTCGACGCAGTCATATTGGCGTTAGAGCATCGAATTTCGCTAGAATCCCAAAGTTAAGCGTCTTTGAGTGAGAGCAATTTTAGGATGGGTGACCCCCACAGGGAAGTTTTACGAAAGTCTTACGAATTCGGTCGTAAGAAGCAAACGAGAAGCTAGGTTAATCTAAGGAATAATTAGAGTACGGAGCGAGCGGCGTAAATCTTAAGAGGTCGTGTAGAACGAGACAGACTGAGTCAGTGAAAACGGAGGAAGGTGCATTATAGCTTTAGAAACAGGGTAAGCTGAATGGTGTTGAAATATTTTGTGAATAAGATGGTAATAATTATGTATACGTATGTACATGATATCCCTTACATGGCTATGTTGAATCCCAGCAATCGATGTTGAGACATATTGGAGGGCATTAATCAGACAGGGTAAGGAAGTTCAAGTGAAAGAAAATGAAAAATGGCATAACGTTATAAGGCAAGCCGATGCTGTTTTCCCTACGGATTAAGCTTGGGAAATTCCAAGATAACGAAACTTGGGAAAGAAAGAAAATAAGTAGACGGTTGGTAGGATGACCAAAATGTCGGAAATAGAAAAAGAGTAAAGCACGACGCGAATTGGATAAGAATGTGAAAGTAGGTGGGTGAGAAAGATGGAGTGTGGCGGTATGGAACTAAAATGGATTGTGTAGAATTGTAGGATAGACTTCGATAAAAGGAGCGAAAGAATAATGACCACAACGAAAAATGAGAAGTAAAGGAAAGAAAGACGAGGCCGTGCAATGGTGCTAAGAGATTTCTAACTTGCAAAGAATAAGTACCGAGGGTGACGGATATTAAAAAAAAAAACTATTGGTGTATTAGGACCCCTTAATAAAGGGGGGGGGGAGGACATAGTGAACTTGGAAGAGATTAAGGCGTCTTCACGGCCCTGAAGGGTAAATTTATTAGCCTAGAGTTAGCGTTCGAAATGATCGCCAATACAAGGGAATCGGAAATACATATACTTGTATTGTGAGAGAACCGTAAAGGAGTAAAAATTTTCGCAGCCCGAAGCTTTTGAGTTATACGGTGAGATTTGAGGACAAGAAGCTAAGGGAAAAGTTGTGGTAAGAGTTCAAGGATTCAGTTTAAACTCAAATTTCGAGTCGCCATAAGTATAGCAGTACTGCGAGGGATGGCGGAGGGTGCAGGACCATTTCACGTAAACATAACCACAATATTCACTAACGACAAAGTCGTGTTAGATAAGTACTCGGAATGTAAAGGAAATTGGTGACAAGGACATAAGGACTAACGACGCCGACCACTGAACCGCCAGGGGCCAGTACAATAGCATACCCGAGACCATCTATTCAGTTAAAGACCATGCGCAATTATATGGGGAGACTTCATAACGCTCTCACATCTATGATTTCAGATATAGTTGAGATGATCTTGTGCATTTTGTTGAGTTCACTTATAATAATAACTGCCACTCGAGCGTCTAGGTAACCGTGTGAGGTTTTGTACGGCAGAAAGAGCAGGTTACAAATTGGCTGATTTAATGGGGGCGAAACTAAGTCAATTGAGCTAGATATAATTCGGTAAGTAGTGACAAAGTGAAACTTATTCGAGAACGGTTATAAATAGCTCAGAATTGACAGAAGTCGTAGGTAGATAGCCAACGTCGACACCTAGAGTTCCAAGTCGACGATTGGGTATCTTTGGAAGTGTCACCCTTGAAGAGTACTATGAGATTCGGCAAAAAAAAGGGGGGGGGGAGCTCAGTCTGAGGCATATTGAATCTTATCAGATCGTCCGTAAAGTAGCCAAGACTACCTTGAATTAGACCTACCGTCTGATTTGGGAGCAGCACATCCAGTTTTCCACGTGTCTATGCTTCGTCAAGACATTAGTGACCCTCCCAGAGTATGTCCTATAGATGACATTCAGGTAACAGAGGAATTAGTCTACGAGGAGCGGCCTATAGCCATACGGGATCGTCGGGTGAGGAGATTGCGTACTAAAAACATAATTTTCGTTAAAGTATGGTGGCGGAACGATATCAGGAAAGAGATGAAGAATACGTATTCCTACTTATTTCCTATGTCTTCAGGTAATTCAAATTCCCAGATGAGTTGTGTTGGTTGACTAATGAACTGTTTGGGATAACTGTCTAAGGGACTCCCCCGAAACACTTATAAGACCCGATAAGACTAGTTTAACATTCGAGGACGAATGTTCTAAAGGGGGGGAGGATGTTATATCCCGCATTTTGTACGTCGGGACATCCCGAGCTAACCATGAAAAGTTAAGGACAAGACTACTCCGGGATGCGAGGTTGAGATTTTTGACCTTCGATTTTATTTTAAGGCGTAAGTTGCTTGTGATTTTGTTGGCATGGAATATTAAGAAAATTTGGGGTCAAAAGTTATTTTTGGAAAGTAGCTAGTTCATGAGAAAAAAAAAGAGAGAAAAAGAAAAAGAAAAAAAAAGAAAAGAGGCCATGTGGCCGGCCACATGGAATGTGGGCCATGGCCACATGGAAGGCTAATATATGCATAATAAGATGACAAAGTAGTCATCTTTTCTATCTTCAACACTCAAGAAATTTCAAGAAAAATGGAGAAGGAGAAACAAAGGCCATATTCGGCCATGGAGGAAAAAAAAAGAAGACTAAAAATAGCCACCAAAAAATTATTCTCTCCTAGGTTTTCTACTAATTGGAAGGTGCTAAACAACATGGAATAATTGTTAGGGCAAGCCAAGCCCTTGTTTATGCAATTCTCAACCTAAGTCATGTTGAAGAACTAAGTGAAAAAGGTAAGTTTAATCCTCTTTTTATATGCTATGAATGGTTTGTGCATGTTGTAGTAAGTGGAAATGGATGAAATTCATGGAAATATGGAAGTTGGTATGTCGCCGTGCATATGTGTTGTTTGTAGAATATGATGAACTAATTTTATTTAGTATGTTTTGGTTGTTGTTGTATGGATTCTATGGTGAAAATGATGATTTAATGGTCCAAGTTGAAGTAGAGAACGTTTATGGGCTGTTTTGAAGATAATGTGAATTTAGCGTAGTTTCTTGTATTGTTAAGGTTAATGTTGTGAATATGCGGATTATTGGTGTAGTTTATGAATTTGGAAGAAAGAAATGTGTTGTTGTTGTTCCTATGGCAATTGGAGAGTTTCGAATTGGTGTTGCCCATTGGTTGGGCCGTGTGATCATTTTTGGATTGCTTGAAGTGGTCTTGAATTTTGTTTGAATGGTTTCGGATTGGTACTTGAATGTATGTAAGCATTGATGTTGGCTTGATCATATGTGGTTAATTTGGACGTAAATGGAATGTTGTCGAAATATGTAGAAAAGAGTTATTGACGTTAGAATGCCTTTTAAATTAATTGTTGATGTTGCTAGAATGGTTGTTGGTATTGTTGTTGAAGATTTAGCCGAGTTGAAATCTCGGGGATGTTGAATTTACAGGGGAAATGCTGCCCAAATTTCTGTAAAATTAAGTGCTAGTCGAAATTGGAGTTTTAAGAATCTATGGCTAATGTTTGATACCAAATGATGTTTTTGTAGATTTTGAGAAGCCGAGGCCCAAGTTGATTTACGTAGGAAGCAGACGAGGTATGTGAAGCTTACCCTTTCTTTCTTGAGGCATGTCTTAGTCGTAAGTAGATTGTGATACGAGTCTCGGGGTAACTCCATTCTTAAGGTCCGAGCTTGTGTGCGATTTTTATTCATTTCTTAATGTTAGCTCTCTTAATGCAGTTGAACCATGATCCTTATTTTTTTACATGATTTGGTTTCGAAGATTTTATAAAGATTTTTATTCCAAAAAGGTTTCGTAACTACGAACAATCGTAACTTTCATAGACGAGCTCGAAACGTTCGCGGGAGATTCTATAATGGACAAGGTCTCCAACTTTCATAAATGAACCCGAATTGGTTCGATACTCGTCCGTGGGCCCCGAGACTCTCCTTTGTGTGGTACTAACGACTTTTGAAAGGATTTAGTGTAACGATCGCCTTAACCCTCGAGCCGGGATTACTTATTTCTCTAACGAGTTTATAACGACGATTATGCCCCTAAGTTCCATAAGTTACTTCATATAGTTTAATACGTATTTATGAGTCCTAAAGTTCTATTTGATATGCTTTCGAACGACCCTCGGAGGAAACTTGATTTGACTATCGCCTCGGTTTTAAATGATGGTTCATTTTGATTAATCTATCGAGTTTTTGAAAATGTTTTAAATTGCATATAGTTGCTCACGACTCGCTCGTGCATTCCGTCATTATCTCCTTCACCGAGTCCCGGGCCGGTTATGTTATCGTGCGCGCTATGTATATTCGGCATGATGTGTTACGGTTCACCGAGTTCCTCGCTAGAGTGCCGGCACCGCTTATGGTGTTATGATGTGTTATGATGTTATGATATGTTATGATGTGTGACGGGATACGAGATATGAAACCTTCGGTGTGATGTGGTGTGGCGCAACGACAGCGGGCGACCACCGTTCTAAGAGCCCTATACATGATTTGTATTTTTATGAGTAAGCATTTTGATATTTTGAATATTGCATTTACTTTTCGTACTTCTGGTTTTGACTATAATCTTGTTTACTATATTTCATGCTTTGCATACTCGCATATTCCGTCATCGACCCCCTTTCTTCGGGGGCTGCGTTTCATGCCGCGCAAGTACAGGTACCTATTTGGATGATCCACCAGCTTAGGATTCCTGTTCAGCTGTCTTGGAGCGCTCCCTTGTTCTGGAGCCTATACTTGATTCAGATTGGGTTATTGCATATATGTATATGTTTATTCACGGGTACGGCGGGGCCCTGTCCCGTCATATGATTCTGTTATTATTCTTAGAGGTCTGTAGACATATATGTGTGGGTATGGGTATTCACTGTTCAGTCGCGTCTGTGTGATTTGTGATTTTGACGTCCCCCTATACTATGATAGCCTTATTGGCTTATATGCGATATTATCTGCTGGATTGCGATAACGATATGTATATTTGTCCATCTGTGACAACTTCGGGGTGACGTTCCACTTTTCTTTATATATAAGTTATTTGTGTACCGTGTAAGCTATTCGTATGCTACTTCTGATTAACGGGTGTGTACGGGTGCCCAACCCTAGGGGCACTAGTCGCGCCTTACTACGAAGTTTGGGTCGTGACAGTTTGATCTTGGTCCGTGGGCCCAGAGACTTTTTTCTATGTTTGGTTCTAACGACTTTCGAAAGAACTTAATGTGACTATCGTCTTAACCCTCGAGCGTCGATTACTTACTTATCTATTGAGTCTATAATGATGATTTTTTTTATGCATATGGTTACTCACGACTCTGCTCGTGCATATGGTTGATACATCTTTCGCCGAGTCCCGGGCCGGTTATGTCGTCGTGCGCACTATGTTACATTCCGGAGTTTGATGTGTTATGGTTCGCCGAGTCCCTCGCTAGAGGGCCGGGTTCCGTATATATTCTGGTGTTATGATGTGTTATGGCGTTATGATGTGTGTATGGGATATCTTAGGGTTACGGAGATATGAAACCTTACGAGTGTGATGTGTTATGGCGCCAAATGACGGGGTGGCGACCATGTTCCCTGAGCCCCATGCATGATTTGTGTTTTCAAATGTAAATATTTTGGTATTCTGGATATTGCACTTATTTACTGTACTTCTCGTTCTGATTATGATCCTGTTTTACTGTATTTCATGCTTTGCATACTCAGTACATATTTCGTACTGACCCCCTTTCTTCGGGGGCTGCGTTTCATGCTCGCGAATACGCGCCCTTCGGTGATCCGCCGGCTCGGACACCTACTCGGCTATCTTGGAGTGCTCCTTTGTTCTAGAGCTATATTTTTGGTACGGACTCTTCCGTTGTATATGCATATGTTTATTCGGGGGGTACGGCGGGGCCCTGTCCCGTCATATGGTTCTGTTGTTACTCTTAGAGGTCTGTAGACATATATATGGGGTGTGATTGGCTACTGTTCGGTTATGTCTGTATGATTTATGTTTTAGGCGGTCCCATTCGCCATGGCAGCCTTGTCGGCTTGCGTTTGTATATATTTTGGGACATTGTGCTTTAGGATAGACTTGCTGGCTTCTGTGATATATATTTGTGCATGCGACACTTTGGAGACGACGTCTGACCTTGGTATGTGTATAAGCTATTTGTATGCTGATTCTGGTTATTGGGTTTGTACGAGTGTCCAGCCCGGGCACTAGTCACGGCCTAATGGGTTGGGTCGTGACAGGGAGTGTATCTCGGTAATGCATTAGCATGGGATCTTCATATTGTCGCTCTTTCACTTTCACTACTAGCGACGAGACTGCTGAATTCTGAATGGTAGTTCCCCTGCTACTTGAGTTCACTACTCGAACTCCTAGGCTAGCTAACTGCTAGAGCTCACAAGCCATTTCTCTTTTCTCTGGTCGTACATCACACAGACTTCCCATAGACCTACGGCTAAGAGCATCAGCCACAACATTTGCCATTCCGGGGTGATATAGGATATCAACATCATAATCTTTTAGCCACTCCAACCATCGTGGTTGCCGCAAATTCAACTCTTTTTGCTTGAAAATATACTAAAGGCTCTTATGATCTATATAGATATCCACATGGACACCATATAAATAATGTCTCCATATCTTTAATGCATGAATCACCGCAGCCAATTCAAGATCATGGGTTGGATAATTCTTTTCATGTTTCCATAATTGCCTTGAAGCATACGCAATCACCTTGCCATGTTGCATCAATACACGGCCCAATGCCTGAAGCATCGCAATAAACAACATAACCTTCCAATCCCTCTGGAAGTGTCAGGACTGGGGCAGAAGTCAATCTATCTTTTAGCTCTTGAAAACTACGTTCACAAGCATCCGTCCATTGAAACTTAACTGATTTCTAAGTCAGCTTTGTTAGTGGTGCAGAAATAGAAGAGAAACCTTCAACAAATCTCCGTAATGACCCTCGCTAAGCCCGTAAAAGCAACGAACCTCCGTAGAGGATGGCCTTGGCCAAGTCTTCATGGCCTCAATCTTTTGGCTATCTACCCGAATACCATCGGCTTAAACAATGTGCCCCAAAAATGTCACTGATTTCAACCAAAACTCACACTTAGAAAATTTCACAAACAGCTCTCGAGTTTGAAGAACTCTAAGGACAGTACGCAAATGATCCGCATGTTCTGCCTCGGATCTAGAATACACCAAGATATCGTCGATGAATACAATCACAAACAAATCTAGGAAGGGCCTGAACACATCATTCATCAAATTCATAAACACTGCCGGTGCATTAGTTAGCCCAAATGACATTATCCGGAACTCAAAATGGCCATATCTTGTTTTGAAGGCTGTCTTAGGGATATCTTTCTCCCTAACTCTCACTTGATGATACCCGAACCTCAAATCTATCTTGGAAAACCATTTGGCGCCTTGTAATTGGTCAAATAAGTCATCGATCCTCGGAAGAGGATATTTATTCTTGATCGTTACCTTATTTAATTGCCGATAGTCAATGCACATTCTCAAGGAACCATCTTTCTTTCGGACGAATAATACGAGTGCTCCCAACAGGGATGAACTAGGCCTAATAGAGCCCTTCTCAAGTAGTCTTTCAATTGCTCCTTCAACTCTTTCAATTCTGCGGGAGCCATTCTATAAGGAGGAATAGATATAGGCTTGGTGTCTGGCAATACATCAATAGAAAAATCAATCTCCCGCTCAGGAAGAAGGCCTGGAAGCTCTTCCGGGAATACATCCGGAAACTCGTTCACTACGAGAACTGACTGAAGAGTCGACGGTTCAGCTTCTACATCTTTAACCCGAACTAGATGATAAATGCAACCTTTTGTGATCATTTTCCTTGCCTTTAGATAAGAAATAAACCTACCCTTTTGTGACACCATATTTCCTTTCCATTCTAAAACTGGTTCTCCCGAAAATTGGAAACGAACCATTTTTATTCTACAATCAACATTGGCATAGCAAGAAGCCAACCAATCCATGCCCATAATAACATCAAAATCCACCATTTTTAACTCATGCAAGTCAATCATGGTACGACGATCACAAATCACAATTACACAATTTCTATAGACTCGGCTAGCTATTACCGATTCACCAACGGGGGTAGACACCTTAAAAGGTTTGATCGACTCCGGTTTAAATCTAAATCGATCCGCAATATACGGAGTAACATATGACAATGTGGAGCCTGGATCTATCAATGCATATATATCATGAGAAAATACCGATAATATACCTGTGACAATATCAGGAGAAGACTCAAGATCTTGGCGTCCAGCCGAAGCAAAAATACGGTGCTGAGGACCGCTAGAACTGGGGACTCTTCCTCTGCCTCTACCATGGCCGACTGGCGCATGTGAACCTAGCCCCATAGGGCGTATAGATGATGAAGATCCGGCTACTGACCCTGAAGGCTGGGTCCTACCTCTGCCACCAACCGAAGGGCAATCACGCATAATATGGCCCCGTCGACCACATGAATAGCAAACATCCGAACCCAACCGCACGACCCCAATGTAACTTCCCACACTGGGAACATCGTGGTACTGGTGGCCTCGCCTGACCCGAATCACCTCTGAATTGAGATCCCGAAAAGCTCTGACTCGGCCCGGAATGAGTAGATCTATCAAATCTCTGGTCTGAAAATCATGAAGGCGCACTAATCATAGAATGGCCTGAATGCCTCGAAAACTGCTGCCTGTGCCTGCCTCTATATTTACTCATCGGACCCGAAGATCTAGCCCTCTTGTTATGCCCTCTATCATGCTCACGCTCACTTCTTTGTTGTTGTAGACTTTCTTTTAAATTCTGAGCATGGGCCTAAATACGTGAGATATCCATGTTGTCCTGAAGGGACGCAGTCAAGCACCTATCCATCAAGTGTGGCCCTAGGCCTTTCACAAATCGGTGCACTCGATCACCCATATCCGCTACCATGGCCGAAGCGTACCTAGCCAAAGAATTGAAGCGGAGACTATACTCTAGAGCACTCATGCTTCCTTGCCTCAAATTCAAGAACTTGTCGGCTCTGGCTCGCCGAACTTCTGGAGGCAACTAATGTCGGAGAAATGCATCTACAAATTCTTGCCATACCGGAGGAGGCGCATTGGCTCCCGGTGAAGCCATCCAAACCGTATACCAATGAACCGCAACATCCCTCAATCTATAGGACGCTAGCTCCACCGATTCGGTGTTCGAAGCATGTATCAACCGAAGCGTCCTCAACATACCATCGATGAAATTCTGAGGGTCCTCATTTGGCTTTGATCCAAAGAATTTCGGAGGGTTCAAGCTAATGAAATCACGAGCCCTTGCACTAACAGCCCTATCACCTTGCCCTGTACTTTGCCGCTGAGTCTGGGCGGCAACCAATTGAGTAAGCAAATGAATGGCCTCTTTTACATCTTAGCCTGAAGCATCCGGCCAAGAGGAACCGGAGGTGCTGTGAGAGCTCCCTCACGCTCCTCCAAAATAGGTACTGAACGGGAGGACCGAGATTAAGCCGCACTCGGGACTCACTCTCTCTACCACCGGTGGCGTGCTCTTTCAGCCCGCTTTTCTGCCACTGTTTTGCCCTTTTGGGCTGCTATAGCCTTTTTCTTTACAGGCATTTCTGAAATACACAACACACGGTTAAAGAACAAGAAGTTCTTATATCATAGCTCTATCGCACGATTCTTATGAAGAAAGAAAGTCATTTATTCCTAAAATGCCTGCAGCTTCTTGTTTATAAGTGTAGCGCGCAACACACCCATAACCAAGACTCTACTGGACACGACTCGTAGACACACCCTAGGACAGAACTGCTCTGATACCACTTATGTCACGACCCAACCGGAGGGCCGTGACGGTCACCCGGTGCTAACCCACCCGGGCACCCCTTAACGTACTTTCACATCACATCTAGGTGAGCCACATAGCTAAATCATGCTTTTATTCATCATTCATATTAATCTCATTGGGCAATAACACATCTATATCATCATTAGTAACTATGTCCATATCAATGTACATGAGCCGGCGAGGCTAACAAAATAATATCCCAAAATATAGGCCGACAAGGCCGAACACATCTACCCATATACACATGTCTACGAGCCTCTAAGAAGAATACGTCATATCATATAGGCGGGACAGGACCCCGCCGTGCCCATGAATATGTACACAAAAGAATCTGTACCGAAAGCTGTAGCTTCGAATAAAATGGAGCTTCGCTATGTAGCCCCTGAGAAATATAGCTATGGATCAAGTCTGTCTCCCTGGCCACCTGCGGGCATGAAGCAGCGTCCACAAACAAAACGACGCGCACGAAGAATGTACCGAGTATGTAAAGTATGATCAACATCAATATGAAAACATAATAGACAACATATGAAATAGCATAGGATGGGAGATAATAGTATCATCGTCATAGCACTTACTTGCTTTTCGTAGGAACATTCCATTTCTATTGCGTATCCGTGTACATACATCCATATCCGTATCTGTATACATTTCGTACTCATTTACCTTTCGTATCGATTTTCGTATTCGTATTTATTTTTCCATTCATACTTATATTAATATCATGTACATTGCATATACATAGTCTTTACATAGCATTTACATATACTTAACATATTCGTACTCATATTGATGTCATATACATAGTATTCATATAGCATACCCGACCACGAAGGTTCGGTGTTTCACATACCTGGCCCTACCAAGGCTCAGTGTCATACATACCTGGCCCTACCAAGGCTCAAGGTTATCCGTACCCAACTGCAGTGGTGCGCGCGTCATCATATATAGATATATACATATTCACTATATTCTACCCGGCCATATAAGCTCGGAGTTTCATAATAGCCATACATAGGCACATATACATATAAGCATCCTTAGCATTATTACCATCGTCGTTCATGACATCTATCCTTAAAGGATTACTCGTCATATAAGGAACTTAGTACAATCGTATCATATCGAGAATCATAAGCTTAGTAGCTTTTAGAGATAGGATCATTGGAGAATATCGTAGGCTCATAGAAGGATAGATATTTGGCCAAAGAACCATGCCTTATGAAAGAAGGGTTAGCCTTACATACCTTTCCGTTCAACTATTCTATCACTTGCACGTTCTTCTTCAATGCTCACGTTTCTACCTTCATTAGAATGCATACTAACATTAGAGAATCGATAGCTTAGCATTCATGACTAAAGCTAGAGAAAATTGGACAGCATTTCCTTTATTTATGCAACTCCTCCATATCATATATCAACTCCCAAACATCAATAATAATATTCACAGTATCATCACAATAGCCTTTATTCACCTACATTATCCTTACTTCTCAATTCACTTCAATTCATCCATATTCATGGTCATATCACACAATTACGTTCATTCATATACGACATCTACCTCATGTTCTCAACATCATTTATAACATGATTATAATCATAATGTATCAAGAATCATGACTCAATCCAAATATTTACTCACAAGTGACACTATTCCCACATTCATGACCCATTTCTATATCCTTTTGCAATCCAAGTGTTTCAACTTTCAAATACCTTAAACAATATGGAAATGTCATAAAACTTACCTTAGATGGGGCTCCATCAAACACCTCTCGTACTCCACCTATTATAGAAGAACAAGAGGGGGCTTCAGTTCTAGCTCCTATGCCTCCAGTCCCTCCACCAGCTGCTTCGGGTCAATAAATGATCGATGCTATTCATCTATTGACACAGTTAGTTGTCGCTCAGGCACAACGGCTGAGTGCAGGTTCAGGTGACAGGGCGACTAGCACTCGAGCCTAGGATTTCATGAGTTTAAACCCTCCAGAGTTTTTCGAGTCAAAGCTGGATGAAGACCCGTAAGATTTTATTGATAAGATGTTGAGAACTCTCAAAATTATTCATGCCTCCGAAACTGAATCTGTGGAGTTGGCATCTTATAGTCTTCGGGATGTGGCAGTTCTTTGGTATAATAATTTGATATCTTGAAGAAAAGAAAATGCACCTTCCCCGGTTTGGCAAGAATTTGTAGATGCTTTCATCCGCCACTATTTGCCACCCGAGGTTCGTCAGGCTAGAGCGGATAAATTCTTAAATTTGAAGTAAGAAAATATGAGTGCCCAGGTGTCACGACCCAACCCCGTAGGCCGTGACTAGCGCCCGAACTGGGTACCCGTACGTATCAAAAGCCAAAAATAGTAACTCGAATATTTAGAAAAATTTGGGCAGAGTTTCCTCTGTTTTTCTTACTAACCAAAATTAACACTGCACACAGAAAATACCAACAAAGGCCACACCGGGCCAACATATCCATATATACATATATAGGCGAGCCGACAAGGCTGCCGCGGTGAATAAACCGCCCAAACATACAATACGTGCATATAGCTGTACAGATATCGCCACACCCACGTACATGTCTACGGACCTCTACACGGAGTAACAAAGTCATATGACGGGACGGGGCCCCGCCGTACCTCGAACAAATATACACAAATGTAACAAAAGATTGTACCAAAAATGCGGGCTCGGACAAGGGAGCTCTTCAAGATAGGCGAACGGGGACCCTAAGTCGGCGGCTCACTCAAACGTGGATCCGCACACACGCGCAAAGATGAAACGCAGCCCCCGAAGAAAGGGGGTCAGTACGAAATATGTACTGAGTATGTAAAACACCGAGTACAATAAATAGAACCATAGCCGAGCTGGACAATACCAAAATAAGTAGAGAAATCCGGAAAACAAAAACTTGCCTGTGAATCTTATATCATGCGGGTCCATATTATATCATTAAATCATTATATACATATGGCGTACCCGGCCCTTCGGGGAGGGACTCGGTAAATGAAGTCGTGTAAGCATCATGTATAGTAATCATGTAATCACGTAATCATATGCATATGTCGTACCCGGCCCTCTAGTGAGGGACTCGGTGAATAGAATCATCAAATGCCATCCTGGCCGCCATTCCCATATAATCACATCATCATATATACATGTATAGCGTACCCGGCCCTCTAGTGAGGGACTCGGTGATAATGCAATGAGCGTGCACGAATACATACCCGGCCGGGACTCGGTGAATAGATTTATTAACCTTGCACGAGCAGAGTAGTGAGAAGCCATATGCATGTAACAAGTAAATAACCAAATTCCTTTCCAAACTCAAGGACCAACTATGTTTACCGACGTTTGAAAGTGCATAAGCAAATTTCAGGTTGACCGAAACTAGTAGGTAAAAGTTATGGACTTCCGCGGTTATTTTACGTGTCAAAACATATCATACAACTCAATGAAATAGTTAAAGCAATTATCTTTTAGTAATCAAGACGATGGCCAAAAGCTTTCTTTAAGTTTCGCGTAAATATGTCAAACAGTGCGTCATAAAGGAATCTCGGAATGCGTGGGCCCACCTCGGTCAAGTTGAGGCGGCGTACCCAAATTATGATCATTAGGCCTGATGGAGCCATGTACGAAGGAGTCAAGGCCATCTAATTCCATTTGGGCAAGCATTAGATGTTTAAACGATCATTTAAACAAAACATGAATTTCTTAATTCAATTCTATTGAATGAAAAAGGGTCAAATTCGAACTCGGGTTTCTAAGAGTAAGTCGTCCCCTAAGCTTGTATCTTGGCCTAACACACTTAGGACATGCCAAAGGAAGGAAAGGAAGTGCTTTACATACCTTATTGGCTTCTTACGCCACTCCAAACTTAAATCCCAAACTCTCCAAAATCTACAAATGGTCACATTTACCAAACATTAATTAAAGTCTTTAAAAGTGGATACTTAAGGTAACACTTGTCTACAAAAATTTCGGCAGCATTTCCCCTGTAAATGCGCCATCCCCGAGAATACAACTCGGCTCAGAATATCAACACAACACCCATAACAATATCAAAAGCATCAACAATTACTACAAAACACATTCCAACATAAATAGTCTTCCTTTCTTCATAATGTCACAACTTCTACTCCAATTTCATACTTCCAAACTATTATCAACATTTTCATATTCATGCACTAACTCAAAACCATTCAAATGCAATTTGGAAGCATTTCACATTATTTTACAAAATATACAAAAATTCCATCAAACCATAATCTACCCAAAACCTCCAACCTTCAACATAAACATTCATAACACATTTTTATCTTCCAATTTCACTTACAAGAATCACCATTTGCATCTTACAACTTCATTTCCTCAATTACACAATTTATAATAAAATCACACACTTTCCGACAACAACTCAACAACAAATTTTTCATACTAACTTGAACTATTACTCTTTCATTTACATCACAAGATCACAACAACACAATTAACATAATAAATGAATCAAATTCTTGTTCCTCCCTCACTTAGAACCACACGGCCACACTTCCATACACACACAACACACAAATTTCATGCTTTTCTTTCATTTCCACATACTACAACATACATACAAGTCTTCCATAACATAAAAGGATAGAATTCTTACCTTTTCCTCAAATTCTTCACTTGCCACCAAAATGACTTTCTTGCTAAACTAATTACACCACCTTGAAGAGGGCTTTGAGCTTAGTAGGAATACTAGAAAATTATGATTTTGGATCAAAGTTGGAAGGCTTGGGAATTTTTTTTTTCTTTGCTTGGCCGAATTTCTCCTTCTTGTTCTTGCTCTCTCTTTCTTTTTTTTTTCTCTCAATTTTTCTTGAAGTTTCTACAATTCATGGCCCTTTTTCCTTATTTATCACATGATTTAAATTAAACATGGGCTTGGACCCATTTTTTTTGGGCCTATGGCCGGCCACACACACACTTGGGCCTCTTCTTCTTTTTTTTTTTTTTTTTTAAATCTTCCAAGCCCAATTATTTGTGACCAATTCTTGAAATTCATAAAACCATTTTCCAAATTTCCAATTTTACCCCTAACCTTCCTCGACATTTCCGCGTCCATAACTCTTATAAATAACTTGTGTGCTAATTGAAGTAAAACGAAATCTTGCACTCAACCTCCCGCAATCGTCTCGAATTACTCGAATGCACAAAATGCGGGATATAACATCCTTCCCCCCTTTAGAACATTCGTCCTCGAATGTTCACTAGTCTTATAAAGTCGGATAAGGATCTCGGGGTCTACTCTTCCCTTTTGCTTTCCATAAAGCGTAACATTATTAACGAATAGCCTTATTGCCCACATCTCAGACTTTAATCTCACACAGCTTGTATTTTCCCTCATAACATCACTATAAGTTATTCATTATCGTTCTTTTCCCGTTTTGTTCTCTAATCCCACCTTCCGGTGTCATGTCGTTTAGGACCTCCACGATCGAATTCCCAAGCACTATCTCAATCACCATCTTAGCTTCTAGATTTTTCTACCTGGTCTCGGCGAGGCATCTTACTTATAGCCCGAGTATCCGTACCTCGTATTTGTGGTGTTAATTATCTCTATCTAACACTTGGGCTTCTCGCACTTGTTTCCCCCCCTTTAAGGGGTGCACTTGTATTATTCCCTGATTATATTCGCCTCACGCCTGCATTTCCACTCCCGGTCGGACTGTACTTTTGTTTCGCCATTCCGATTTCCTTTTACTATTTCCCTGCTCACTACCTTTCTCTTTCCAATGTCACTATGCCAGTACCTCCCGAGTCTACCCTATAGCGAAAACGATATCAAGTTGCCTTATGACATTCCTGCCACTCATTTTTTCCTTTTCACTCGGCTCTGTTGTTGCGTCCGATTAGTGCCTTCCGTCTACTGCCACATTGATTACCGGAATACGTTCACCCGCTAACATGGTCATGCACGGAGTATTGCACGCTCTCAGTGCACATATATAACTGTCAGCATTTCACTCACAAAAGATCCCCCAAACACTACTTAAACTGGCCCTAACTCTAGTGCCGTGAGGCACCTTCTTTTTCTTTACCCGATACCGTCCGCTCCGGCCTACGCGACCTTTTAAGATTTCCGCCTACTCAGGATATTCTAGATCCCTTTAGACTACTCTAGCTTTCCATTGCTTCTTATAACTAAAGTTGTGATACTTTCAGAAACTTCCCGGGGTCACCCATCCTGGAATTTCCCTTACTCTAGCACGCTTAACTTCAGAACTACAACGAAATACGGTGCTCTAACGTTAGCATAATCGCGTTCGGTGACCGACTACAGGACCTTCGTCACGCACTTTGGAGTAAAATAAAGTCTTGACAGATTTCCGGACGCCCCCGTAGCACAATTACCGTTTTGCCCCTCTCTCGCTTTTACCTATTCACGGTCACTTGTGGGTATTACCACTTTCCATCCCAGACTCCCGGGTCCGTAATAACAATAAACACACCTTAACTACCATTGTTTATTAATACTAGATTACTAACCCTCAGGTTTTCCATCTACCGCTATTACGCAACAACTATATCACAGACACGCATATATAAGAACATAAATTCTAGTGAGGGTTCATGTACTGCGCAGCCGCATCCGGTGGTGCCTCCTGATCCCCCTCCTCGTCAAAGCAAATACGCGGTTCGAAGGACCGGCCGGAACTCGGGACTCCGCCGCGGCCTCTACCACGGCCCGGCCGATGCCGGTGTACCACCGCCCGTGGGGCGCGCTGCTGAGGAGGACGAACCAGCAGCCGACCCAGTAGGCTGGACCACATCCCCTGAACCACCCCTATACGGGC
This sequence comes from Lycium ferocissimum, assembly GCF_029784015.1. Classification (NCBI taxonomy): domain Eukaryota; kingdom Viridiplantae; phylum Streptophyta; class Magnoliopsida; order Solanales; family Solanaceae; genus Lycium; species Lycium ferocissimum. Next base: position 4,342 of record NW_026713614.1, on the reverse strand, counting down.
ACTCCCTCATAATATGGCCCTGACGGCCACAAGAAAAACAAGCACCAGTGTCACGACGACACTCCCCAAAATGAGGTTTACCACAACGAGAACACTGGGGTAATGGGGGCCTCGTCTGACCGGAACCTCTATCCATCTGCGGCCCTGAAGCTCCGGAGCTCTGACCGGCTCCTGAATACCCGGTACGATCAAATCTCCTGCCCGGGAACCGTGGGGGTGCACTCTGCGCTGGCTGGGACGAATACCCCGTGCGGCCGAGGGCGCCGCCTCGAAACTCCCCAGAATGCCCAGCGATCTAGCCCTCTTGGGCTGGCCCCTGTCGTAGTCTCTATCGGGCTGACGCCCCCTATGTCGCTCCTCCATGCCCTGGGCATATGCCTGTACTCGTGCAATGTCCATGCCAGGCTGAGCAGCCATCGACATACAGCTGTCAATCAAATAATCATCCAGCCCCATAATATACTGGTGCACCCTGTCATCCATATCCGCCACAACGTGAGGAGCGTACCTGGCTAAGGAATCAAACTCCAGGCTGTACTCTCGGACGCTCCTACCACGCTGCTTCAAGTGTATAAATCTGTGTACCCTGGCTCGTCTGATCTCTAGGGGTAGAAAATGGGCAAGGAAAGCCTTCACGAACTCATCCCATACAGCTGGGGGAGCCCCCTCACCTCTGGATAGCTCCCAAGACTCATACCAATTGGCTGCAATGTCGTGCAACCGATACGACTCGAACTCAACAGACTCAGTCTCGGAGGCCCTGACAAGTCGCAGCGTACGCCGCATCTCTCTGATAAACTCCTGAGGGTCCTCCTCGGGCTTTGACCCGAAGAACTCTGGCGGGTTACAGGTCAGGAAATAACGAGCCCTCTGACCGTCACGTCCACCAGCATAATCATCCCCCGCTCCCTGTCTCTGGACCTGTCCGGCTACCAGTCTGGTCAACAGCTGAACAGCGTCCCTCATAGCCCTGTCCTCCGCCCCAGGCTGAGGAGCTGGAGGCTCGGGCACTCGAATCTCAGGGGCGGGCGGTGGAGCCGCCTCCTGTGCTGCAGCTGCTGCTGCTCTGTGTCCCTCAGACGGTGATGGGGTGGCAGAACTCGCCGACCGGGGCACAATATCCGGCTCGGGGCCGAGCGTGGGCCACAGTCACTCTCGTCCCGACTAGTCTCTCTATGCGATAGTAGACTTGCCCTTCTGGGCAGCTGTCGCCTTTCTCGGTGGCATCGCTGAAAACATAACAATTCGTTAGGAGGGAGTCATCCTGATAATGCCGCTCTATCGCACGATCTAAGATCAGAAGGAATGGTAACATCCTAAATGTCCTGTAGCCTCCTGTTTATAGATGTGGTGCACAACACACCGATAAACAGGACTCTACTAGACACGGCACAGCGTAGACACTCCGAGGACTAACCGCTCTGATACCACTTTTGTCACGACCCAACCCCGTAGGCCGTGACTAGCGCCCGAACTGGGCACCCGTACGTATCAAAAGCCAAAAATAGTAACTCGAATATTTAGAAAAATTTGGGCAGAGTTTCCTCTGTTTTTCTTACTAACCAAAATTAACCTGCACACAGAAAATACCAACAAAGGCCACACCGGGCCAACATATCCATATATACATATATAGGCGAGCCGACAAGGCTGCCGCGGTGAATAAACCGCCCAAACATACAATACGTGCATATAGCTGTACAGATATCGCCACACCCACAGACATGTCTACAGACCTCTACACAGAGTAACAAAGTCATATGACGGGACAGGGCCCCGCCGTACCCTGAACAAATATACACAAATGTAACAAAAGACTGTACCAAAATCTGGGCTCCGGACAAGGGAGCTCTTCAAGATAGCTGAACAGGGACCCTAAGCTGGCGGCTCACTCAAACGTGGATCTGCACCTGCGCGGCATGAAACGCAGCCCCCGAAGAAAGGGGGTCAGTACGAAATATGTACTGAGTATGTAAAACACCGAGTACAATAAATAGAACCATAGCCGAGCTGGACAATACCAAAATAAGTAGAGAAATCCGGAAAACAAAAACTTGCTCCGTGAATCTTATATCATGCGGGTCCATATTATATCATTAAATCATTATATACATATGGCGTACCCGGCCCTTCGGGGAGGGACTCGGTAAATGAAGTCGTGTAAGCATCATGTATAGTAATCATGTAATCACGTAATCATATGCATATGCCGTACCCGGCCCTCTAGTGAGGGACTCGGTGAATAGAATCATCAAATGCCATCCTGGCCGCCATTCCCATATAATCACATCATCATATATACATGTATAGCGTACCCGGCCCTCTAGTGAGGGACTCGGTGAATAATGCAATGAGACTGTGCACGAATACATACCCGGCCCGGGACTCGGTGAATAGAGATTAACCTTGCACGAGCGAGTAGTGAGAAGCCATATGCATGTAACAAGTAAATAACCAAATTCCTTTCCAAACTCAAGGACCAACTATGTTTACCGACGTTTGAAAGTGCATAAGCAAATTTCGGAGGTTGACCGAAACTAGTAGGTAAAAGTTATGGACTTCCGCAGTTATTTTACGTGTCAAAACATATCATACAACTCAATGAAATAGTTAAAGCAATTATCTTTTAGTAATCAAGACGATGGCCAAAAGCTTTCTTTAAGTTTCGCGTAAATATGTCAAACGGTCGTCATAAAGGAATCTCGGAATGCGTGGGCCCACCTCGGTCAAGTTGAGGCGGCGTACCCAAATTATGATCATTAGGCTGATGGAGCCATGTACGAAGGAGTCAAGGCCATCTAATTCCATTTGGGCAAGCATTAGATGTTTAAACGATCATTTAAACAAAACATGAATTTCTTAATTCAATTCTATTGAATGAAAAAGGGTCAAATTCGAACTCGGGTTTCTAAGAGTAGAGTCGTCCCCTAAGCTTGTATCTTGGCCTAACACACTTAGGACATGCCAAAGGAAGGAAAGGAAGTGCTTTACATACCTTATCGGCTTCTTACGCCACTCCAAACTTAAATCCCAAACTCTCCAAAATCTACAAATGGTCACATTTACCAAACATTAATTAAAGTCTTTAAAAGTGGATACTTAAGGTAACACTTGTCTACAAAAATTTCGGCGAGATTTCCCCTGTAAATGCGCCATCCCCGAGAATACAACTCGGCTCAGAATATCAACACAACACCCATAACAATATCAAAAGCATCAACAATTACTACAAAACACATTCCAACATAAATAGTCTTCCTTTCTTCATAATGTCACAACTTCTACTCCAACTTCATACTTCCAAACTATTATCAACATTTTCATATTCATGCACTAACTCAAAACCATTCAAATGCAATTTGGAAGCATTTCACATTATTTTACAAAATATACAAAAATTCCATCAAACCATAATCTACCCAAAACCTCCAACCTTCAACATAAACATTCATAACACATTTTTATCTTCCAATTTCACTTACAAGAATCACCATTTGCATCTTACAACTTCATTTCCTCAATTACACAATTTATAATAAAATCACACACTTTCCGACAACAACTCAACAACAAATTTTTCATACTAACTTGAACTATTACTCTTTCATTTACATCACAAGATCACAACAACACAATTAACATAATAAATGAATCAAATTCTTGTTCCTCCTCACTTAGAACCACACCACGCCACACTTCCATACACACACAACACACAAATTTCATGCTTTTCTTTCATTTCCACATACTACAACATACATACAAGTCTTCCATAACATAAAAGGATAGAATTCTTACCTTTTCCTCAAATTCTTCACTTGCCACCAAAATGACTTTCTTGCTAAACTAATTACACCACCTTGAAGAGGGCTTTGAGCTTAGTAGGAATACTAGAAAATTATGATTTTGGATCAAAGTTGGAAGGCTTGGGAATTTTTTTTTCTTTGCTTGGCCGAATTTCTCCTTCTTGTTCTTGCTCTCTCTTTTTTTTTTTCTCTCAATTTTTCTTGAAGTTTCTACAATTCATGGCCCTTTTTCCTTATTTATCACATGATTTAAATTAAACATGGGCTTGGACCCATTTTTTTTGGGCCTATGGCCGGCCACACACACACACTTGGGCCTCTTCTTCTCTTTTTTTTTTTAAATCTTCCAAGCCCAATTATTTGTGACCAATTCTTGAAATTCATAAAACCATTTTCCAAATTTCCAATTTTACCCCTAACCTTCCTCGACATTTCCGCGTCCATAACTCTTATAAATAACTTGTGTGCTAATTGAAGTAAAACGAAATCTTGCACTCAACCTCCCGCAATCATCTCGAATTACTCGAATGCACAAA